>NW_026874506.1:0-16189 GCF_032173495.1 Musca vetustissima
AAGCGCAATATTTACATAAGGAGCATATCAAACATATATATATATATATATATATATCGAAAGGACCAACAACCGGAGTTCGAAATTAGAGTCAGTGCTGTTGGAAAATGAGCATATAAATATCGAAAATAAAATTGGTCCGAATTTCTATAGGTAACAGATTAAAATGTCAAGTAAAAAGTGTCAGTCGTTGTTGCCGACATATATATACCCTCTGCCTATGGTTTGTGAAGGTCAACGGAATAAAACAGATGTTATTATTCGCTTTATAGTCTATTTCTTTTTTATCAAAGAGTTGATCATATTTGGGGATATGCACGGAATATGTTGCCTTATAGACCCCATCTTAGAATTTTGTGTAGGTTTGGAAAAAAAAGTTACGGATTTGCAAAGTTTGGATCAAATCAGATATTCGATTATCATGATATTGGATTAACAATTTTTTAAAATGTTGACCCATTGTGGAGAAGGTAACATAATGAGTGGACCAACGGGTCCCATATTCAAGTTTGATCTATGTAAGGTAAATATATATTATCATCTGCAAAGTTTGGATGAAACTGAATATTCCATTCGCTTCATATGAGATTTACAAGTTTTCAAAATTTATGGGGGAGGTACCAATGGACCCCATCTTTTGGCTTGATCTAGGTTTGATAAAGATAATAGGTTGTACCAAATTTGTATAGTCCGTTCGCATAATATTATAGAATTTATGTTCTGCAACATTTTGACCATTTTGTGGGGAGGTACCTGAAGGAGTGGATCGATGGGTCTCATATTCTAGCTTGAATTAAGTTTGAAAGAAATAGTACGATGTGCATATTTGGCATGAAATCGGATATTCCATACCATTGTGGAGGAGTTACCAGAAGGAGTGAACCGATGGGACCCATCTTCCAACGATATACTGGGATGATTAAAATATTAGGTTATAGAAAGTTTGTTTGAATCTGTTTGCATGATATTATAAAAGGCATTTTCATCTAGAAAAAAAAACCTTTTTTTAGTCCGAAAGTGTGATAGCTTCAATTCGGAGCGTTATTGTCATATGATAATTGACCTTTTTACCTGCAAGAGACATTTTCTGGCCGCGTAATTTCTCGTCATGTTGATATCAGCAGGCCACCAAGATAATGCGATTTAGCACCATTAGACATTTTATGGGCTAGGCCAACTACCGAGTTTATGCCGATAAACATTCAACTCTTGAGTACATAAAAACGACATTTGTCAAGTTATGGCAGATATAGTACCCAATAGGTGTAAGAAAGTGGTCGAAAAAATGAATCGATATTTTCAACCATTCATGTGGACATCATTCTCGGTTTTAAAAAAATTTAATTGTGTTTTTGAATTTAATTCGAATTCAAGAATGCCCAAATAAAATTACAAGTGAAAATCTCAACAACTTTGGTCCATATCATTCAATAAATATTATTAGACGACCACAGACAATTATAGGCGTCGTCTGTGATCATAGCAGGAACTTCATGAACAACTTCTTAGCCATCATTTCTAAAAACAATAGCCGAACTGAACATAATGCAAAATTTCGTGAGCATTGATCCATAATTGTGGCCTGTGTTTAAAAATTATAATGGACAGACAGACTGACAGGCACAGATGTCTAAATCGATTCAGCTAGTCGAGATATAAAGATCGGTATACAAACTATTGAGGCCACATAAAGCAAAAATACCCCTACAGCATACAAGATATATAAAACCAGTGAGCGGAGCAGTATAGTACATGTCTGGTTCTCGTATGAACTAGGATTATTGACTTCGCACAACAAATAACAAAATGGCGGAACTTTAATCTTTTTTTCTTTGGAAAATCGCCTATTTTTGACCACAAACTGAGTTAATAAATAAGGAAGATCTTCACCGATTGGCTTTATCCTAGTTCATACGATAGCTGTACACTCACAGAGAAACGTCTCAAAATTCGAAATCGATTGGGTTATTAGATTTTGAGTTATCGTGCCCGCCATATTGATTCGTGAAACATGCGTTTAAAGTTTGAGAGTCACTCTCGCCGTCACTTGATGCTGACACAATAAATCGGCTATATCTTCAAGAGTTCTTGAGATTTTCACTTAAAATTTTGTAGGGACATTCTAGAATTAGAGTAGATTCGAATTAAATCAAAAAATTTTTGACACCGTGAATGAGGGGGGGGGGTCCCCTTAAGGAAATAATATTGCACTATCTGTATATGGCCGAATGTGCCCCACTTTAAAATGCCGAATCTACCCCAAATGTCCTTTTTATAGTTTTTTTTTTATTTTTTTCTATCAGTCTTGTAAAAACATTAAATTTTTAAATATTTCTATAATAATACACATCGTAATTAACCACTTTTAAATAATATTGTCTTAAAATTTGAAAGTTTTTATACACGAAATACTTACGAAATGGAATGGAAATAATACAAAAACATCTGTAAAACCAGTGAGTGGAGCAGTATAGTCGGATGGGGCCGACCATACGATACCCTACACAACTACCACGGAACTCAAATTTTCTGCGAGCCTGGGCAATATTTCGTGATATTTGCACCCTCTTGCCCGATTAGAGGTAAACAGCACCTCTTCCTCACACTGACATATTTTCCGAATATTATGAGTATTCAGTACAGCTATTGTCCTTCACCGTGGGTTGTGTTGTGATATTCGGCTTTCATTTGTGGTCTATAGATCGACTCGAAAATAACACAAATTAAGTTTTTGGTCCACTTCATTCCAAAATTATTATCTGATCATCACCGAAATTTATAGGCGTTGTTCTTGACCATACCTGGAACATTTCAAAGCGATCAGCGCTATAGTTCCGCTCTCTAGAGTGATAATGGGTTACTAAATAACATACGAATACGGTGATACCTGTAAATATTTAGGTGTAATTCCCACATCTGAGCACATACAACAATATAATTGGTATTAATTTAAAGTTCAACCACTACTTTTGGATATAATATAAACGGGTCGGGTCTATGTCTATGTCCTTCAGGGATAAGAATATAAGCTATAGAATACAAATTTTGTCATTTTTCACACAAAAGTCAGGGTCAATTTGACCCGCTAAATATTGACCGATCTTTATGAAAACAGGCATGCTTATTCTTTGGCCCGATCCCCTTCTCCATGGAAAATTTCACGATGTTCGGGCCATTATTGCGGCCTCTGGAGCGATTAGAAAAACCGACAAAGATTTAGTATTTGGTCCATTTCATTCCCTAAATATTAACCGATCTTTCCCAAAAACAATAGGGGTCTTCATTGGCCAGAACCCATCCTACATGCAAAATTTCGTGAAGATTGGTCCATAACTGTGGCCTGTATCGTGTTTACAAATTATAATGAACAGACGGACAGACGGACGGACGGACAGACACACATGTTTAGATCGACTCAGCTAGTCGAGATATGACGATCGGTATACTTAAAGGTGAGTCTAGGACCAATATTTCGCGGCGTTATACAAAGCTATAATACCCTGACAACATAGTTGTGTAGGGTATAAATACAAAAATGCGTGCATCTAAATAAGTTTATTTGCTAGAAATTTCAAACTTTGTGACAATTATTTATTTCGATATTCGATACCTATGTATCGAAAATAGTGATGTACGGTGAGAGCTTCATATTGAAAACGCGATTGCCGAAGGTGCCCCGATGCCGAAGAGGCCCCAGTCTCCCCTACTACTTTCCAAATTTTATTCTTAACATATTTAAAATACTAATAGTTTTATTAGTTTTTCAAAATATTCTATCTCCCCTCCCCTCCCCTCTCCTCTTATCTTCCATTCTTTTCCTTTATCAAATCAGGGAGTATGTTTGTACAATCCATTTAACACTAGATTGCCGAAGGCAGTCATTTTGACCGTTTTTCAATTTCAAGTACAAAAACAATTGTGTATATTATGACCCAGCTTTTAAAAATTTGGTGACTTTTTGTACCACATAGAACTACGTTTATTAATCATAGTAGCTGCTTCCTCCCCTCTTTCATTCCCCGTATTCACATGTGATATACATATATTGCCTAAAAGCGGTCATTTTGACCTTTTGTGAAATATTAAAAAATCAAACTATTTTTATTATTGTATAAAGTAAATTTCTTATATGACTAGATCAGTACAAAAACATCGAAACCCGTTTGCTACTCTAGAAACACAAACGAACATACAAATCGGGAAAAATAAATTTTATATTTCCAGTCGATTTCACTCTTAGAGTAAAGACTTCCTCTTTTTTGAACATTTTGTCCGCGCTTTTATTTTTCAAAAGGGGAAACTCGAGAGCCCTACCACCGAAAATAAATAATAACAACGTTTTGTATGATTGTAAATAATGTAAAAAATATTAAAAAAATTAGTTTTAAAAAATTTCTTTACACAATAACAATTTTTTCAGAATGAGGTCATTTTGACCGATTTTAGGCAATATAGGTATATACAAAATTCCCGTCTTTCTAGTGTTAAGATTCTCGGATATGGTGAAATTGTTTATCGCAAAAGAAAATTATGTCATGATGGAAAAATGTTTTCATTTTTTGCCAAGCGTATTTTTAAACAACAAATTGTGTTGTTTATTTTTTCCAATACGTTTCGTTTCGTTTGGGGGTTTTTTTTGCCAGATGTACATATGTGTGTATGTGATTTAACACAAAACTGTCAACATTTTTTTCAATGCTCAAGCATTTTAATTATTCTACAGCAAAATGATGGGAAATAATTGTATATATATGGGCAATATTGCCAATTTTTTAATATTCCATTTTCAAAAAATCAGCTTTTTTGTTTTTGTGGCACATCAATGATTTTTGGTACACATATAGAGAAAAATGTTCTGACTCCGAAACCGTTCGCGATCAAATTTTTGGTTGATGCGCGCAAAAGTTATCGAGGTTTTAATTTTGGGCATAAGAAAAAAATCTTAAAATTACGCCGTTTATTATATTGACGAAAAACGTTGATATATATCTTCCTCCGTAAAATAAGAATATGAATATATTATAATAATCACGATAAAGTTGCACATATTCGCGAAATATGAGAAAAATAAAAAAATATAGCAGATTACATCAATATTTTCATTATATTAATGACATACACACACCTAAAAATTAATTTAAAAATATCTACATAATCTAAACACCATGATGAATCAAATGATGTCAAAATCACACAAGTCCGTGTAGCGGTTTCTAAATCACAGCGACAACAAAACAAGATATTGAGGAAAAATATTTGTTTTTGGTTCGTAAAAATAATGTCATCATATTTATTTTTTTAATTTTATACAAGAAATTTCAGAAAAAAAATGTTGGGGTTATTCTGCAATTTTACCCGAATTTCGCCGAAAAAATTTACATATATAATAATAATCACTTTTTGTGTATAAGTATACGCCTTGCGGATTATATCAAGACCCTTCCGATAAATCTTGGGGTTCTATAAATAGGAATAAATCTTAAAATAAAATAATATTATGAAATATACATTTTAAATTGCGTGTAAATCGCGTAATTCTCAAAATCATTTGATGCGCATGCGGTTTCCAGGAAGTACTGAAGTTCATCTTCCAATTCATATATATTTTGCGAAATTTCATTTGACGGCTAAGATGTGCCACACGTTACAATGAAGTACCCAAAAATTCGTAAAACGCGAATAATTTCCGAAATCTCCATATGCCATTAACGCGCATCCGATTTCTGTGTGCACCCTAAAAAAATACATCGATCTATACCGATTTCAATGTGGTCCATTAAGAACCATGGATGTGCCAGCTCACACTATTTTTGAGATAAATTGCGTCTAAATCGCGTAATTCTCAAAACCATTTGATGCGTATGCGGTTTCCAGGAAGTACTGAAGTTTATCTTCCAATCCATGTATATTTTGCGAAATTTCATTTGACGGCTAAGATGTGCCGCACGTTACATTGAAGTACCCAGAAAATCGTAAAACGCGAATAATTTCCGAAATCTCCATATGCCATTAACGCGCATCCGATTTCGGTGTGCACCCTAAAAAAATACATCGATCTATACCGATTTCAATGTGGTCCATTAAGAACCATGGATGTGCCAGCAAAATCTATTTTTGAGATAAATTGGGTACATCTCCCTTTCGGCTGAAGTTTTTAAAGTTCTCTTTTCGAAAAAGATCAAAATCCGTATGAGGTCATTTATTGAGCGGAAATGATCCACAGAAAACGCAAATAAATCCGCGATATTTTCAAAAACATTTTTTGCCAAATTTCGTGTTTTTGGAAGGCCAGTTCCCGCCGTTCTAGTAGATGGATTTTCACGAAGAAGATTTTATATCATCCGAAACGTAAAAAACCTTATTGATCGCGGGTACCCATATCATTCAGTTGACAGATCTAAAAATTTGGCCCGAAAAATAGGTTTTTTAGAAATTTGATCGCACAAAATTCTCACCTTCGGATGAGTATTACTCTGATGCTGTGCATACTACATACACAAAATACATATCAAATTACGCAGATTCGCGAGTACAATAATCTTAAAATCGATTTTTAGAAAATTCTGTTTGCGTATTAAAGCTAGAAGTAAAATTAAAAAAACACTCAAAATCGAGCTTCAAAATGTCAGCATCATTTAAAGGTAGATGCAGTGAAAATTTTGAAAAATGATACATAAGGGGCGTAGTCCCCATTTTGTTGGCTTCTAGTTTTATTTTGACACGAAGACCGTGCAATGAGTGGCTTAGTCACAAATCGATAGAGAACATAAAAAAACTGGTTCGCCTCAACCTGTTTTTACACATTTTTTTACATTAAAGTAGACACAGCTTCCACCAAAATAAAGTTTGGAGGTCAATATCATGAACAGTTTGCAACGAGAGATCAATTAACCCAAAACTATTCACTTTTTTTCATATACTTAAGTAGTTCCCCAGTTATAAAGGGGTGAACCTCCGCTTCAGCTATGTTAAAAAATTGGCAATATTGCCCATATATATAGATAAATAAAAAAACTTTTAATTTATTAAAAAAAAATCATATATTTAATAGATTTATCAGTGTAAAAGGCAGCTGCTAGTGTTGTTAATATTTATAAATATCCATTTTTGTTTTGTTGTTAGTAATTATCAATTCTATTAATTCGAGTTATGTTTTTACATAATTTTTTTACCAAATATATAAACTTTAAAAACGTTACAATTTTTACAAAATATGTTTTTCTCTTAATTTACTTGTAATTAATTTTTTAGTAATTTTTTTGTTTCATTATATGTTTTAGTTTTCTTTATTTTAAATTATTTTTTAAACCCTGTTCCTTTTTACCGCTGACAGGGTGGCGCCCAAAGGGATTTCTACATTTGTTGAAGGAACATAGGTGTGTTCTTGGTGGTAGTAGTAGTAGCAGTTGTGTTGGTAGTAGAAGTAGTGGTGTTGGTAGTAGTAGTTCATAGGATACAATTAACTGGGTTTTTTATTATCAAACTGCTGTAAGAAAATTAAGCAGATTTATTGTAAATCAATTAGAAATACATTTTATA
This sequence comes from Musca vetustissima, assembly GCF_032173495.1. Classification (NCBI taxonomy): domain Eukaryota; kingdom Metazoa; phylum Arthropoda; class Insecta; order Diptera; family Muscidae; genus Musca; species Musca vetustissima. Next base: position 7,540 of record NW_026874506.1, read on the forward strand.
ACTAAAGTGTTTGAGATTTTACAGAATGAAAGTTGTGTGAGTTATTATGTGAGCATGAAAAATGAGTGGTGAAAAATATTAGAAGCAATGTTTGAAAATAAAATGTTTTTTTATAAAATAGGGTGAAGTATGCTTTTTCATGCAAAATAAAGAATTGTTAGGTAATTTTCTGAAAAATAAAAAGAAATATATATTTTGTAATATGCAATGATTTCAGGGATGAACAAAGCTGTTCGTCTTATGGATTACACTATGCAACACAATTTTGGTGGGTTAACATGGCTTTATGTGTATGAAAGAAAGTATACGAAGAAGGTCAAATTCGCCATATGCCAAGTTTTTGAGTTATGGTTTGATGCATTTTTTGCTACTAACTGTAAAGTTCATAATGAAAAGGCTATGTCAAAATATAAACCTATATCGAAAATTTTCTCTGAATGTACAATTCGCCACCTCTTTGCTGAGAAAATCCAAAGTCAATTTTTAAAATTCCTGCAATGGGATGGAATTTCTATCGGACTGTATCAAAAAAACCTCCAGGCAATCTCGAGGAAACCGGAATTTGCGGCTGAAACCAACAAAACTAAACATACTAGGAGTAGTAGCAACATTTCGAAGTCTTCTTCTTCTACGGTCAATAACCGGGTATATTTGTACCTTGTTTATACCCTCCATCCTCGGGTATATTTGTACCTTGTTCATACCCTCCACCATAGTATGGAGGGTATATTAATTTTGTCATTCTGTTTGTAACTCAACGAAAGATTCATTTCCGACCCTATAAAGTATGTATTAGGTTAGGAAAAAGAAATCCATTATTTTTTCGGCAGATGGCTGTACTGATAGATTCCTCGTAAAGTATCGATCAAACAATTTCAGATTTATGTTTGTTTGGTGTTTTCAGTTGTGAGTTACAGGGGTTTAAAAATGAAAGAGAACAAAGAGAAAATTTCGTATATTTTACTGTTTTTCTTTGACAAAGGCGAAAATGCAAGCCAAGCGGCTGAATGGTGTTTATGGTTCCGATACTGTAACAGCCAATTATGTGCAATTTTGGTTTCAAAGATTCCGTAGGCTGGTCGACGAAAATGTTGATAAAATCGGAGAAATGATCGAAGTTGACCGGCGTGTTATCAGTCGTAACATCTCCCAGGAGCTAAAAATCGAAAATGAAACTGTTTTAAACCATTTACAATTGACCAGAATTGGCCAACAAGACGTGTTCCACCAGGACAACCACACACATCTACAGTGAGAACGCTAGGCCTCACACATCTACAGTGGCTCTCCAGAAATTTTGGGAGCTTGGTTGGGAAGTTTTAATGAATCAGCCATACACTTCGGACTTGGCACCAAGCGACTATCATCGTTTTCTTGCATTGCAAAATTTCTTTAATGATACAAATAGCTATCTAGGCAGGATTGTGAAAATCGACTACTAGAGTTTTTTGCAAATAAGCAGCATGACTTCTATGAGAGGGACATTATGAGATTATATTGGAAATGGCAACAAATCATACAACAAAACGGTGCAAATCGGACATTCCAAAGCATTTTAAATAAAGTCCTATAGTTCATATAAAAATAATGGATTTGTTTTTCCCCAAACTAATATATTTTTTATGAGGGTAAAATTCTACGACGATCTGTCCTATTGTAATCAAGCTATCTTCTGAAGGATTAGATAGGGTGTTGAAATTTTATATATGGTTGTATATATAGAATTCGCTGTAATTTAGTATTTTTTGATTCGTATTTGGTAACAAATCTCCCTACCAAAAACTATTAATATTCATACACTTTTTGGGGGAATCCACATACAACCCCTTTTAAGCATATTTTATTATAGTATGGGGGATATTCTAAACTTAAAATTGTCAGTTGATATCCCTCAAAGTATGGAATTCCATGGTAATTTTTGCATTTCCCTCCGTCTCTACATCTATTGTTATAATACTACTTTCGGAGCCTAACAAGATACAAAACTGAAATGTCAGTTTCTAAAATGAGCTATATCGGTCCACATTTAGGCATGGCCTCCTTATAATGAGTCATCATAATTTTCGGTATTTATACCCTACACAATTATGTTGTCAGGGTATTATAGCAGCCCCAAGAGTTTGTAACGCCGCGAAGTATTGGTCCTAGACCCACCTTTAAGTATACCGATCGTCATATCTCGACTAGCTGAGTCGATCTAGACATGTGTGTCCGTCCGTCCGTCTGTCCATTATAATTTGTAAACACGATACAGGCCACAGTTATGGACCAATCTTCACGAAATTGTGCATGTAGGATGAGTTCTGGGCAATGAAGACCCCTATTGTTTTTGGTAAAGATCGGTTAATATTTAGGGGATGAAATGGACCAAACACTTTTTTTGTCTGATTTTCTGGTCGCTCCAGAGGCCGCAATTATGGCCCAAACATCGCGAATTTTTACATGGAGAAGGGGATCGGGCCAAAGTATAAGCGTGCCTGTTTTGATAAAGATCGGTCAATATTTAGCGGGTCAAATGGACCCTGACTTTTGTCTGAAAAATGACAAAATTTGTATTCTATGGCATATATATTTACTCCTGAAGGACATGAAGCCGAGATGTTGATAGTATATTTAAGAGGAGTGGTTGACCTTTGAATTGATACCAATTGTATTGTCGCATGTACTCGGATGTGGGAGTTACACTTAAATATTTACAGGTACTTACGTATTCATATATTAATATTGGGATGAAATGGACCGAAAACTTAATTTTATGTGTTTTTTCGGGTCGATCTATAGGCCACAGTTGAAAGCCGAACATCACAACACAACCCACGGTGAAGGGAATTTGGACACGTAATTAGAAGTACTGTACTGAATGTTAGTAATATTTGTTGACCTCTTGTCGGTCAAAAGAGTGCAAATATCGCGAAATATTGCCCAGGCTCAGAATATAAGACCGCAAAAAGTTAGATTTTCGTCGTAGTTGTGTAGGGTATCATATGGTCGGCCCCGTCCGACTATACTGCTCCGCTCACTGGTTTTTTAATTATTTTGTGTAGGGATCTTAATTAGGAGTTCTTCAAGCTGTCTGTAACATGGGACTTTTTTGGTTATTGACCGTGAGGATTAAGAATAACATTCTCTGGAATTCCTCTTCTGGTCTTCTTTAAAAACAATTCTGCTTGTTTATGAAAACGACCTTATTGTCCTCTGTGGAAGAATATTTCTATTCATTTGCCCTTCTTTAGAAAAAATCTTTTTAGTCGTTTTTGAAAAAAGTGGAAGGTTTTCTGTTTTTTTTTTAATATAAAAAAAGACCTTCAATGGAAAAAGAAGTCAAAAAGTCATAACCCTAATAATTATAGGGTCTCCGGGGAATGATAAATTTATTTTGCACTCCGCTTTATTGTGGGGGATATACATTATTTTGACCCTTCTTAAATGATCTTCAATGATCTTTTTTATTTTGCCTCTTATGAGTCAGTCACTCATATATAATAATTTTTCATAATTTATTTTTAGTTACATTAGATCCAATTTAAAAATACACCCAAGCTGGGGGTATATTCCCATGGATTCACATGTTTTCATAACATATGAATAAATAATTTTATTTTGTTTCCTGGAAAATCCTTGAACAACTTATGGAATACACTACAATTATGTTCTCCCTACCAACTAAAGACGAAAGGGGGCTCATAAAAAAAAATAAAAACAACAAATGTGTTACAAGGCCATACAATGTATGCAATACATATTGTCCATGCCAGCTATATGAAGCAATTCCCTAACTATCTGTGGATCTACAAAAACAATTGTGATAGTCTAAACACAAAAATTCAGTGGTAGCCACTTGATGTAAACAATGTTCATCTTCGTGGTGGGTTATGATTTGGCAAATCAACAGCTACAAAAAATTATATTATTTTATAAACAAAATATTTCCACTTGAAAAACTCATTACCCTTACCAGTGAATATTTGTGCAGACCCCTGGGGCGTTTCCAAATACTAGTGAAGTCTACACGAAAGACAAGAAGCCGAGACAATAACAAATCTTAAAATATCTTTAAATGAGCAACGCAGCAAACGTTTAGACAAACAGATATCTGCGCATGTGAGCATCGTCGAGTGGCTGTGAGCGAAATCACAACAACTCCACATTGACGGGGGGTCGTCGCCAGATTACCACAACGTCGTAGACACACTGCATTCATTCATCCGTCCATCCATCCATCCATCGCTCCATTCACATTTATTCCATGTGGGGGAGATATGTTAAGATGTCACTGTGACAACTACATGTGTACGCACGCAGACGATCTTCCGAACACTTCTTTGTAGTCCAACGAACCAACCAACCAGACTTTAAAGTAACGTAAGCAGAAGTAAACGATGAGCCACCATCACCACCACCTCAAAGCATGATGCCATGATGCGATGTCATTAAGGAAACCCCATCTAATCGAGACCAATTTCACGTTTTACAACGATTTTCTGTTTGCTGGGCTGTTGTTGTAGCTGCTTCTGTTATTGTCTTAACTACGAGTTGATGACATGAGAATTCTTACAGATTAAATTTCCAAAGCAACAGCAAACAAACAAAAAGAACAACAAAATCTATGACGGCAACGGGGCAACAACAATTGAAAGTGGCATCAAATTACTTCGCCACCACCACCACTGCTACCACACTAGGAGTGAGCGATCCATACACAAGACCGAGAGACCACATGCTGTAGTAGTAGCAAAAACAATTGCAGCACAAAAACACATCCTTATAAATTGTATGACTAACTGTTGCCGGAATACGGAATAAATGTGTGTAAGAATGTATGTAGATGAGTTGAGTGTCTCTATGGAAATGTTTTTGGTTAGGAAGAGAAACATATGGTAGCCAGAAAGTAGTAGTACCAGTGGCAGGGTCATATTCAGATGAGATTCATTTTTAAGCACCCTACACAGGTCTGTTGTCAGGGATACTACAATGAGGCGTCGAACATATGGATATGCAATAAAAGAAAATCTCCCAGTAAAAAGTAATGACTTCTAATAGAAGAAGTCATTCAGTGGCAGATTTTATTCTAGTGTTCTATTGCGGATACCTCTTTATTAAAATGTTTAATTTTTTTCTATGGGGGAAGACCTTCAGATATATTGTGGAAGAAATATTTCTTTAAAATTCGAAATACCCTTCGGAAGAAACATTTTTCTTCATTACTTTGCTTAAAAGGGGACTTTTCGGTATTCCATGAATTAAACAATTACGTTATACTTCCGATAAATATTTTCTATGCCCTTCGGAAGAAAACGACATGGGAGAAATACTTACTTATCTGCTATGAAAAATACCTTTCCGTCTAAAATGGGGTGCAGCATTATGGTCTACTATGGAAGAAGATCTGCTGGTTTCTGCGACAGAAGATCATCTTTTGTACTATGAAGGAAGAGGACTTTTATGGAGGAAATCCTTCTATAAACATTTGAATACCCTTCGGGACAGGGACGTACGAAATGAATTTTTTTCACAGTAAATTTATGTTTGCAACAGCGAATTTTTTTCATTTTGTACTACCGGCCGCAAAAGGAAATGAGGTTGACACATGATTCCTTTTGAGAATATACATAGAATCACTTTCTAAGTCGATTTATGCATGCCCGTCTGTCTGCCCATGTTAAATTGTAAACAAAGTACAGGTCGCATTTATGATCCGAATTGAATGAAAGTTGGCATAGGTCACTTATTTGGTCCAAGGAGAAAACCCTATTGAAATGAAAAATCGGTTCAGATTTAGATATAGCTACCATATATAGTTTCGTCCGATTTTCAGTAAATGTGCACCAAAGCTCCAAAATATAGCATATTGACAAAAAATTGTGCACAACGTACTGAAATTAGTATAACAAACCGTGTGGAAAGTTTCGCTTAAATCGGTTCAGATTTAGATATAGGCTCCCATATATAGTTTCGTCCGATTTTCAGTAAATGGGGCACCAAAGCTAAAAAATATGGCCGATTGGCACAAAATTTTGCAGATCGTTCTGAAGTTAGTATAACCAACGGTGTGGAAAGTGAAATCGGTTCAGATTTAGATATAGGCTCCCATATATAGTTTCGTCCGATTTCGATTATTTTACGTTATGATCTTTTTCCACAGAAAACTTCTTCTTCCTTAGACGTCGAATATTTCTCCTCCAATTCAAGACCAGTAGTACTTATATATAGGGCCAAAACATATTTGTCTACAGTATATTTATTAAAAAGAAGGTCAGAATGTCAGAGAGATCTGACAAATTCTTATTTTTTGAATTTTTATTGGTTTTGAATTGCTTTGTTATGCCTTAAGAATATAGAAAATAATAATGAACCGGGATCGAAATTATCATGTTGCTCCTGTTTCGATTTTTCAACAAATTCACCAGACAAATTATTAATGACATTGGGTTTGAAAGGGCTATATATAGGGAGAATATTCAGTATTCTTTTGAAAAATACCTTAAATATGCATATATGGAGTGATAAAATAAACATATCTACCGGTTCATAGTGAAAGAGAGGAAAATAAAAAATAACTAACCTCACAATTATAGGTGAAGAAGGAAAATTATGACAGTCTAGAAATGAAAATGTCCGACCACAAACTGTGCGTGTGGTTAAAAAAAATGACAAATGTAAATATGTATTTAAAATTTCTTTGTTGTACAGAGGTAGCATCAGAGAAAATGTAGTTGCGGTTTGTGTACTTCACCATAAACTGTTTCATCGAAACTCTGGTTCCGTCACACATGGAGATCATAAAGATATTCCTGTATACAAATCTGATATTTTATTTTCATTTTAGTTGCATGATGCTGCAGTCCATATGTTTTCTTTTTTCTTTTTGTCTATCATATGACTTTGTGTACATTAGGGTTATGTTTTTTTGCAATCTCATATCCCAGATTTTTCACATCAAATTAGATGAAATCCTAATTATTAGGTGGCTATCATTTGAAATTGTTTTATTTATGAGAATTTAAACGATATATTTTTTAATTCTAAACAAGACCTATATTCATAAGTGATGTGAATTTTTGTGAAAGTTATAAAACTTTACAAGTCGTACACAAACGATAAAAAAAAAAATTCCACAAAAACATGATTTTTAATGGAATTAAATGGACAAAACTTATTTTAGTCCTTCATGTGCAAATGCTAATTCATTCCTGATGTTGCACATTATTTTTGAGAAAAAAGTCATAACCCTAGTGCACATACATATATGTACATTTATGACTAAGTGTACATAGGTCATAATATTTACGTTACTGCAGTGTACCTTGTGTGCGTGTGCATCTCTCCACACGGCATCTATGTGTCAATGGAATGCTACTTTATGGGTTTTCTGTGTTCATATTTTACCGTTGTTGTTGGTGGTGGTGGTACCGTCGGAACATATGGGCCAAGTTGTCTAGTCGAAATGTTTTTTGTTTTTTTTCATTTTCCAAAGAAATTAAGAAAGAAATATCTTTGGGTTAATGTGCTTATTTAGCAGGGACCGAAAATAACAGTTATTTTTTAAAATGCGAACAAAAAAATCTTCATGTTAGAGACATGGGACACTAATAGTGTCATATACCAATAGATTCGTACTGAGGAGCCCATTGAGGATATTGAGTGATCTTGAGAAAACACTCTCAGTTCCCATGTTAAGGATTATTTTTTAACGGAAAAAATAAACGTTGATTTTTAACTGTTAAAAATGATTTTTATTTTTTCCGTCAAAAATAAAAGTCTTTTTGGGACTTTTATTTTTTCCGTCAAAAATAACACTTTTTTTGGGACTTTCATTTTTTCCGTCAAAAATAAAAGTCTTTTTGGGACTTTTATTTTTTCCGTCAGAAAATAAAAGTCCTTTTGGGATTTTTATTTTTTCCGTCAGGAAATAAAACTCTTTTTATGTAAAGAAGTTTATACAACTTGTAATCAGTTATAAAATTACAATTTATAAATCTCTGTCCTTATTACAATAAGTGTACACATAAGTAATCAAGATCAAAGGTAAAAAATATTTGTTATAAATTTTTAAAAAATAGTCTAGTGTACCAAATCATGAATATAAATTAAAGAATCATTCCCCTGACTATTAGGTCAAAGGTTATATAACTGGTACCAAACTCTATATGTTTATTTACGTAAAAAGACTTTTATTTTCTGACGGAAAAAATAAAAATCACAAAAAGACTTTTATTTTTGACGGAAAAAATAAAAGTCCCAAAAAGACTTTTATTTTTGACGGAAAAAATAAAAGTCCCAAAAAACTGTTATTTTTGACGGAAAAAATAAAAGTCCCAAAAAGACTTTTATTTTTGACGGAAAAAATAAAAATCCCAAAAAGACTTTTATTTTTGACGGAAAAAATAAAAATCATTTTTAACAGTTAAAAATCAACGTTTATTTTTTCCGTTAAAATATAATTAATTATAGTGGATTTTTTTTATTTAGGTCACATAATAACAGTTATTTTTTACCTGATTTGATATAAGTTATAACCGTTACGGTCCCTGTTATTTAGTTATTTTGGGAGCGCTATGACCAGTCTGAAATGTGTTTTGTTAAAAATTAATTCTATTTTTATATGACAAATATATTTCTTATATAGGGTGATCAAATTATACATATTTTT
>NW_026874507.1:0-16253 GCF_032173495.1 Musca vetustissima
CTCTCTGAAGTTAAGAAAATCGTTTTTAACAGGAGTAGAGGCAGAAAATTCTAACATATGAACTGAAGCAGGGACTCTATTTAGACAAACTGAAGGTCTGACTGTCTAAATAGAAGAGTTGAAGGTCAGGATTATCTGAAGACAAGCTGAATACAAGTAAGTCGAAATTTAGAAGACCCGAAACTCCGACAGTCTTTATAGACTCTATAGACGAGGGACTCTCTAAAGGCAAACTGAAGGTACTCTCTAAAACGAGCTAATGGGAGTCTCCTTAGACAAGCTGAAGTCTCTAAAGAAGAGCTGATGAAAGTCTCTATATGCGAAACTCCGACAATCTTTATAGACCCGAAACTCCGACAGTCTTTATAGACTCTATAGACGAGCTAAAGGGACTCTCTAAAGACATGCTGAAGGGACTGTCTAAAAACGAGCTAATGGGAGTCTCCTTAGACGAGCTAATGGGAGTCTCTAAAGAAGAGCTGAAGGGAGTATCTAAAGAAGAGCTGATGAGAGTCTCTATAGGCGAAACTCCGACAGCCTTTATAGACCCGAAACTCCGACAGTCTTTATAGACTCTATAGACGAGCTAAAGGAACTCTCTAACGACAAGCTGAAGGGACTCTCTAAAAACGAGCTAATGGGAGTCTCCTTAGACGAGCTGAGGGAGTCTCTAAAGAAGAGCTGATGAGAGTCTCTATAGGCGAGCTGAAAGAAGTCTCTATAGACGAACTGAAGGGAGTATCTTTAGACGAAATCAAGGGAGTATAGACGGGGCGAAGGGAGTCTTTATAGACGGGGCGAAGGGAATCTTTATAGACAAATTGATTGGACCATCTGCAGGAGTCTCTATAGATGAGTTGAATAGAGTCTATATAGAGCCTCTATAAACGAGCAGGGAGTGTCTATAGTTAAGCTGATGGGAGTCTCTACAGACGAGCTGATAGAATTTTCTAAAGCCGATCTGATAGGTTTTTCTGCAGATGAACTGAAGCTAGTCTAATAGTCGAAGGTAGTCTCTTTAAACGAACTGAAGGGAGTCTTTATGAGCCAGAGAAAGGGATCTGAAGGGAGCCCATATTGACTAGCTGCATGAGTGTCTATATACGAGCTGATGGGAGTCTCTATAGACGAACTGAAGGGAATCTCTGTAGACGAGACAAAGGGAGTCCATACAGACTAGCTGAAGAGGAGAGCCTCTGAAGACGAGATGATGGGGAGACTCTGTAGACGAGCTGAAGGGGAGACTCTGCAGACGAGCTGATGGGAGTCTCTATAGTCGAGCTGAAGGGTGCCCATATTGACCAACTGTAGATGTGTCTACAGACGAGCTGTATGTACGAGCTGACTGGAGCCTCTATAGCCGAGCTGATGGGAGTCTCTATAGACGAGCTGATGGGAGCCTCTATAGACGACCTAACGAAGGGAGTCTCTATTGACAACTTGAAGAAGGGAGTCTCTACTGACAACCAGAAATATATTCTCTATAGTCGAGCTGAAGGAAGCCCATATTGACCAGCTGCAGGAGTGTCTATATACGAGCTGATGGGAGTCTTTATAGACGAACGGAAGGGTATCTCTGTAGACGAGACAAAGGGAGTCCCTACAGACTAGCTGAAGAGGAGAGCCTCTGAAGACGAGCTGAAGGTAGTCTCTGAAGACGAGCTGATGGGGAATCTCTGTAGACGAGCTGATGGAATACTCTATAGTTGTGCTGAAGGGTGCCCATATTGACCAACTGCAGAAGTGTCTACAGACAAGCTGTACGTACGAGCTGATGGGAGTCTCTATAGACGATCCGATGGGAGCCTCTATAGACGAGCTGATGGGAGTATCTATAGACGAGCTGAGGGGAGTCTCTAGAGACGAGCTGAAGGGAGTATCTATAGACGACCTGACGAAGGGAGTCTCTATTGACAACTCGAAGAAGGGAGTCTCTATTGACCACCAGAAACAGATTCTCTATAGTCGAGCTGAAGGAAGCCCATATTTCTACGGAAAGCTATATAGACGAGATTAAGAAGGAAGTTTCTATAGACGAACTGAAGTGAGTCCCTATAGACGAGCTGAAGGGATCCTCTATAGACAAGCTAAATGGGGTGTCCACAGTAGATTTGAGGGACCAGGAAAAATTTCATATACAATAAGCCTTTCATATATAAATGTGTTGAAACTCGAAAATTCTTCATAGAACTGAACTGAAAGACAGGAAATATTTCAGAGATGATCTGAAGACCCAAAGAGTCGTTCAAAGATGAAATGACGTTCATGGGATCTTCAGAATACATCTGTGGCTTAGGAAGTCTTTCAAAGGTCAGCTGAAAGTCAGAGGTTCTTTCAATGGAGGGGTGAAGTTTACGAGATTTTTATATGAGCTGAAGAGATTTTTATATCAGAAGATTTGAAGTCCAAGGAGCTACATCACAAGGTTTTTGTTTGCAGTGAAAATGTGAAGGACCTGCGAGTTAATCATATGTGAGGTATAAGTACAGGATTTCTTTATAAAAGACCTAAAGGTCTATCTTTGGCGAATGGAAGGCATGTGCTGAAGCAGGGAATCTTTCAATGGAGGATCGGGGGTCTTGCAAAGACCCTAATGAAGAACAGGACCTCTTTCAGAAATGAGCAATAGGTTGTGGGGTTCATTCATAGAACAGCGGTATCTTAGTGAGTCGTTCAGAGACCATATGAGGTGCCAACGATTTTTTCATATATACATTGGAGGTGCAGAATTCGTTTTTAAAAGATCTGAAGGCCGGGATGTCTATGTATGGATGAATAGTAGATATTTTACAGCCGGATCAAAGAATCCTTCGAAGATGAACTGAAAGTCAGGTCTAACCTATGGGGACTATCAGCTTCACAATTTCATTTGAGAGGTTTCCATTAGAACTTTTTTTGCTTATCCTTAAAATATCCTTAAGAATTCTTCTTCTTAAAATAATATTTCCTATAAAATTTCATTTGTGTCCTTTTGAAGGTAATGCAATTATCCTTCAATAAAAGCAAAAACAAAAAACTCAAACACAAATATCTTTTAAAACAATAAATTTTCTTCACAAACCCCCTGGTGGCCAGAAACCATTCAACGTTACGAAAGAATTTTAGTGGCACAACGCGATAACTTTGGCATGAAAGTCAGGCGGCGAAATGTTGTTAGCGTTGAAACGTGACTAGACTACTTCCGGTTTTTATCTCAATTTGCAAGTTTTAGTTATTGTTGTTGTAGTTGTCTTTTTGTGTATTCATCTTTCGCATTCAATTAAATTAGTCATGGCACTTTAAAGCTAATGCTGTCGTTGTTGTAGTTATGGCAATTGTTTCTATTCTAATGTCAGGATTGTTCATGCTGGCGATGTTGTTGGTGTGTGTGTGTTTTTTTTTCGAACGAGGATAAAGAGTTATATAACGATTTTGCTTAGGGGATGTAACGGATGGTAACGGTGGTGGTGGCGGCGAATGGAATGGGACTAATTGCCACCATCAGCAAAAACAATACCAACCAGTCACTATTCATAATTGTCACCACCGCCATCCTTTTGCCGAACCACCCATCACCAGCCCTCATCCTAGACGACGCCATCTTGGGGATTAATTTTTCATGTTAAGTTGCTGGTTTGGTTTTTTTTTTTCGTTATGATCCTCTGGGCACAACTGAATCGAATAGAAAAAAAACAGAAAACTGTTATTTTTCAAATTGGTGCCACACTCTTGACACATACTTGTAGTTGTCGTCTTAATTGTCGTTGGCAAAACTCTTAAATTACACACACACAGGGACATACACACACGTACACATACTCGCTGTTCGCACACACAAACACACTCACTCACAAATACATTTACAAATGTTTTATAATTTATAGAACAAGCTTTTGAAATTTTAATTAAGTTTGCTTTGATTTCTGTGTTACCACCAGTTTTAGTTTGTTGTTGTTGTAGTTGTTGGTGTTCCATTTGTTGTTGTTGTTCTCGACATTTAATAATTATAATATTAATGCGATTATTGCGTTTGAAATATTCATTTATTTTTCATTTGACATGATGTGAGTGGACGAGTGACGCACATTCACTATGACATAGATTGGCATGGACATGGACACAATCAAAAGGATATCCGTTTTTTAAAGGATATTTCTATTTTTCAAATGTCAAAATGAACAGATAGACCTAGAGAATGGGCCATTTTTCTGGGGGTCATCCATCATTAGGGCTTCAATCGTCACTTTAAAAGGGAAGCTTTTTTACTGGTAGAAAAAAATATTCTTTAAACAAAAAAATATTCTTTAAACAAAAAAAATATTCTTTAAAAAATCCACGCCTTATATAGGCCTCTACAAAAATATTCTTTAAAAAATCCACGCCTTATATAGGCCTCTACAAAAATATTCTTTAAAAAATCCACGCCTTATATAGGCCTCTACAAAAATATTCTTTAAAAAATCCACGCCTTATATAGGCCTCTACAAAAATATTCTTTAAAAAATCCACGCCTTATATAGGCCTCTACAAAAATATTCTTTAAAAAATCCACGCCTTATATAGGCCTCTACAAAAATATTCTTTAAAAAATCCACGCCTTATATAGGCCCCCACAAAAATATTCTTTAAAAAATCCACGCCTTATATAGGCCTCCACAAAAATATTCTTTAAAAAATCCACGCCTTATATAGGCCTCCACAAAAATATTCTTTAAAAAATCCATGCCTTATATAAGCCTCCACAAAAATATTCTTTAGAAAATCCACGCCTTATATAGGCCTCCACAAAAATATTCTTTAAACAATCCACGCCTTATATAGGCCTCCACAAAAATATTCTTTAAACAATCCACGCCTTTTACAGGCCTCTACAAAAAAAGCCCCCTCAGGAGGCCTAAGTGATTTTTGTTTGTGTAGAACAAAATTTTCCATATGGGTTCTGAGGATTTTATTCGAAAGCAAAAATCATGCGCGGAGCTTGAGGCTTTTTTAACTCAGGGTTTGAGAATTTTTTCTACAGAAAAAACTTTTCTTCAAAACCTGAGGATTTTTTACAGATTTTTTAAAGACCTGAGATTAGTTTTTAGAATATAAAGTAATCTAAAGGCCGCGAGTAATGTTTCCCATAGATATTTTTTTTATTGAAAATGTAATTCAATATTAAAAGAATTCGTTTGCATTCGTTCGTTCGTTGCATTCCATTCATCTTAGGTGGCGAATGAATGTTGATTTTAATCATACGCCACTCATATTGATATTTAGATCTTTAATAATCCAAGACACAAGGGTAGTTAGGAATTTCAGGCAACGCAAAAAATGTATTTTGTATCCTGGAGACTAGAGGTTGGCCAGAATGAAGTCTTAATTAACCTCTTAGATAAAGATGTACGGAAGTTCTAGACGTTTGCATTGTATTGTATATTTATTCCATGGCGAATGTAAATCGATGTCAATCATTCGCAATCCATATTGTGTATTCCGCAGCCGCTATTGTGGTATGAAAGGAAGATTTCTATGATTTTTTTTAAATTAAATTATTTTTTAAATTAAATTAAATTATTTTTTAATTTAATAACCTAGCTCTGGATATATTGTATTTTCCGCAGCCGGTATTTGTATATTTAAAAAGAAACCTCTTTTGAGAAAGTTTTCGTATACTTATGCTATAAAAAAAAAACTATTGAGCGGAGCAGTACAGTCGGACGGGGCCGACCATACGATACCCTACACAAATACCATGGAATTCTAACTTATATATTTCTTTATAGTTGTACCGTCTTGCCCAATTAGATGTCAACAGTACTTCTTCCTTACACTGACATATTTTCCGAATATTACCAATATTCAGTACAGTCCTTCTAATTACTTGTCCATATTCCCTTCACCGTGGATTGTGTTGTGATGTTCGGCTTATAATTGTAGCCTATAGATCGAATCGAAAAGAACACAAAAAAAATATTTTTTCGGTCCACTTCATCCCAAAATTATTATCTGAACATCGCCGAAAATTATAGGCGTTGTCCTTAACCATAACTGGAACCTGATGGAACATTTCAAAGCGACCAGCGCTAATTTTCGGCCTCTAGTCTGGTTATGGTACATTAAATATTAACTGAATATGTAAGCACCTCCCACATCCGAGTACATACGACAATATTATTGGTATCTTGGATATACTATCATTTTCTCCACTCTATGTCCTTCAGCTGTAATTATATACGCAATAGGATACAAATTTTGTAATTTTTCACACAAAAGTCAGGGTCCATTTGACCCGCTAAATATTGAGCGATCCTTATCAAAACAGACATGCTTATTCTTTGACCCGATCCCCTTCTCCATGTAAAAATTCACGATGTTTGGGCCATAATTGCAGCCTCTGGAGTGACCAGAAAACCCGACATAAAACAATAGGGGTCTTCATTAGCGAGAACCCATCCTATATGCAAAATTTCGTGAAGATTGGTCCATAACTGTGCCCTGTATCGTGTTTACAAATTATAATGGACAGACGGACGGACACACATGTCTAGATCGACTCAGCTAGTCGAAATGACTAGTATCGGTATACATAAAGGTGGGTCTAGGACCAATATTTCCCGGCGTTACAAACTTTTGGGGCTGCACAAAGCTATAATACCCTGACAACATAGTTGTGTAGGGTATAAATACCAGCGCCCAATGGAATGGATGTCTTCGAGATGCGAGATGGAAATGATATTCCGATTAAATTTTGGATCATTTCCTTGCATTTCAAGGATCCAATTACTGCTAAGTAGCAGGTAATCGTTATTAGTGTTTTATTCATACGCGGTGGCGAATGAATGTTGTTGTTAATCATACGCCTCCCATATTAAATTTTCAACAGCAGTTATTCGCGTATTTTAATTTATTCTAGTGCAGATTTTCAACAGCAGTTATTAGTGTATTTTATTTTTTTCTGGCGCAGATAAAACCAATTCAAAATCTCCGCTTTACCAACCGAAACTTTATAAAAAAAAACCCAAAGAAGTCAGTCGACCTCTTAAGGCAACCAAATGGGAGTCTTCTCACAGTTTAACCGACCCTCAAAAGATTTCAAAACAGAAGAAATTTGGTCCTGAATTAATATACAATAGATAGATACTACTAAATTCATTCGACAGCTGGATCATAGGTCTCAATGGGACTATCTATCCGGGAACGTACTGGGTTAGAAAGGCCACAATGAAACTTTCTGAGATTATTAGAGTGTCTAGAGAAGGCGTATTCTTTTCAGGATTTCAAATCATTATTAGTAAATTATATTTCTGGATATTTAATTCAATCAAAAAATATTTTTTTTGCTCTTCTGCTCATAATGACTCCCTTTCAAAACTCAGTGATATACACACAACTAACCCTTAATATATTACACTGGAATTTCATTATTAGTGTTCCACATTGATTAACCTAAATAATAATTCATAATAAATAATAAAATAAAAAAAAACTGGCACAGAAAATAAATCAAAGGCAATAACAAAATGCGAAATGGTGATGGAAGAGCAGAAAATCTCCCAAGAGAATATGGGTTTCTTTTTGTTGTGGTAGTGAGATTTTCGTTTATATGGATTTCTTCTTAATTTTTTTTTTTTTTTTTTTTTTTTTTTTTTGTTCTTGCATAATATTTGCGCATGTTTTTTATTGGTCTTTTCATTATATGGTTGTCCTACAATAGTAGTCATGCTTTTCCTATACTACCATTGTTTTATTATATAAATGGCAGGATGGCGAGAAGGTAAGGAGGACATAAAGTATATACCATTCTTTTTGTTAAATGGTCCATATAATTGTAATAAACAAAGAAACTTGTTTAAATTATTTGTTGTTTTCCGTCTCTCTCTCTCTCTTTTGTTTAATTTTCTTTCATTGAAATTTCATGGTATTGATATTAGCATTTTCCCTCGAGGACAAGTTAATGACTGATAAAGCAACAAATATGAGAAAAAAACACCAAAAATGTTTTTGGTAGCAGCATAATTATAGCTTAACGTTAAACACGAAAAGTCTAATTGCTCTACAAACTTTGTGCAACTTCTTGTTGTAGTTGTTGGCCCCTCAAAGTATATTTTTAATTAAGGCGTTTCATTTCGCTGTACACTTGAAAGTATGCTCCAGATTTTTATACCCTTCACCACACTGTGGTACAGGGTATTATGTCTTTGTGCATATGTTTGTAACAGGCAAAAATAATCGAGATAGACACATGGTTCCTTTTGAGAATATGCATAGAATCACTTTCTAAGTCGATTTATGCATGTCCGTCCGTCCGTCCGTCCGTCTGTCCGTCTGTCCGTCTGTCCGTCTGTCTGTCCATGTTAAATTGTAAACAAAGTACAGGTCGCATTTATTATCCGAATTGGATGAAATTTGGCATAGGTCACTTATTCGGCCCAAGGACGAACCCTATTGAAATTGGGAAAAATCGGTTCAGATTTAGATATAGCTCCCATATATATATTTAACCGATTTAATGTAAACGGTCCCTATATATCCGTCGATTTGCACGAAATTTGGTACAGCCTAATCATTTAAGTCTAGAATGATGTCTGCCAATTTTCGTGAAAATCGGTCCAGATTTAGATATAGCTCCCATATATAGTTTCGTCCGATTTCATGTAACTGGTGCCCCAAAGTCCCTATATATCTTTCGATTTGCACGAAATTTGCCATAACGTACTGAATTGAGCGTAGAGTGATGTTTGCCAAGTTTCGAGAAAATCGGTCCAGATTTAGATATAGCTCCCATATATAGTTTCGTCCGATTTCATGTAAATGGTGCCCCAAAGTCCCTATATATCCTTCGAGTTGCACAAAATTTGCCATAACGTACTGAATTGAGCCTAGAGTGATGTCTGCCAAGTTTCGAGAAAATCGGATTTAGATATAGATATATGGATATAGCTCCCATATACAGTTTCGTCCGATTTCATGTAAATGGTGCCACCAATGTCACTAGATATCTTTCGATTTGCACTAATTTTGGCATAACGTACTGAATTAAGCCTAGAGTTATGTCTGCTTTTTTCCGTGAAAATCGGTCCAGATTTAGATATAGATATAGCTCCCATTTTTATACCCTTCACCACACTGTGGTACAGGGTATTATGTCTTTGTGCATATGTTTGTAACAGGCAAACATAATCGAGATAGACACATGGTTCCTTTTGTTAAATTCTAAACAAAGTACAGGTCGCATTTATTATCCGAATTGGATGAAATTTGGCATAGGTCACTTATTCGGCCCAAGGACGAACCCTATTGAAATTGGGAAAAATCAGTTCCGATTTAGATATAGCTCCCATATATATATTTAACCGATTTAATGTAAACGGTTCCTATATATCCTTCGATTTGCACGAAATTTGGTACAGCCTTATCATTTAGGTCTAGAATGATGTCTGCCAAGTTTCGTGAAAATCGGTCCAGATTTAGATATAGCTCCCATATATAGTTTCGTCCGATTTCATGTAAATGGTGCAGCAAAATCCCTATATATCCTTCGATTTGCACCAAATTTGGCATAACGTACTGAATTGAGCATAGAATTATGTCTGCCAAGTTTCGTGAAAATCGGTCCAGATTAAGATATAGCTCCCATATATAGTTTCGTCCGATTTCATGTAAATGGTGCACCAAAGTCCCTATATATCCTTCGATTTGCACAAAATTTGGCATAACGTACTGAATTAAGCCTAGAGTGATGTCTGCCAAGTTTCGAGAGAATCGGTTCAGATTTGGATATAGCTCCCATATATAGTTTCGTCCGATTTCATGTAAATGGTGCACCAAAGTCCCTATATATCTTTCGATTTGCACAAAATTTGGCATAACGTACTGAATTATATAGTTTCGTGAAAATCGGTCCAGATTTAGATATAGATATAGCTCCCATTTTTATGGTACCAAAGTTCTATATACACTGTGGTTTGTACGAAATTTGGCACAACGTCTTTGTGCATATGTTTGTAACAGGCAAACATAATGGATATAGACACATATGGTTCCTTTTGATGTAAATTCTAAACAAAGTACAGGTCGCATATATATTATCCGAATTGGATGAAATTTGGCATAACGTACTGAATTGAGCCCAAGGACGAACCCTATTGAAATTGGGAAAAATCAGTTCCGATTTAGATATAGCTCCCATATATATATTTAACCGATTTAATGTAAACGGTTCCTATATATAGACCTTCCGAATTTGCACGAAATTTGGTACAGCCTTATCATTTAGGTCTAGAATGATGTCTGCCAAGTTTCGTGAAAATCGGTCCAGATTTAGATATAGCTCCCATATATAGTTTCGTCCGATTTCATGTAAATGGTGCAGCAAAATCCCTATATATCCTTCGATTTGCACCAAATTTGGCATAACGTACTGAATTGAGCATAGAATTATGTCTGCCAAGTTTCGTGAAAATCGGTCCAGATTAAGATATAGCTCCCATATATAGTTTCGTCCGATTTCATGTAAATGGTGCACCAAAGTCCCTATATATCCTTCGATTTGCACGAAATTTGGCATAACGTACTGAATTAAGCCTAGAGTGATGTCTGCCAAGTTTCGAGAGAATCGGTTCAGATTTAGATATAGCTCTAATATATAGTTTCGTCCGATTTCATGTAAATGGTGCCCCAAAGTCCCTATATATCTTTCGATTTGCACAAAATTTGGCATAACGTACTGAATTGAGCCTAGAGTGATGTCTGCCAAGTTTCGAGAAAATCGGCCCAGATTTGGATATAGCTCCCATATACAGTTTCGTCCGATTTCATGTAAATGGTACACCAAAGTCGCTATATATCTTTCGATTTGCACTAATTTTGGCATAACGTACTGAATTAAGCCTAGAGTTATGTCTGCTTTTTTCCGTGAAAATCGGTCCAGATTTAGATATAGATATAGCTCCCATTTTTATACCCTTCACCACACTGTGGTACAGGGTATTATGTCTTTGTGCATATGTTTGTAACAGGCAAACATAATCGAGATAGACACATGGTTCCTTTTGTTAAATTCTAAACAAAGTACAGGTCGCATTTATTATCCGAATTGGATGAAATTTGGCATAGGTCACTTATTCGGCCCAAGGACGAACCCTATTGAAATTGGGAAAAATCAGTTCCGATTTAGATATAGCTCCCATATATATATTTAACCGATTTAATGTAAACGGTTCCTATATATCCTTCGATTTGCACGAAATTTGGTACAGCCTTATCATTTAGGTCTAGAATGATGTCTGCCAAGTTTCGTGAAAATCGGTCCAGATTTAGATATAGCTCCCATATATAGTTTCGTCCGATTTCATGTAAATGGTGCAGCAAAATCCCTATATATCCTTCGATTTGCACCAAATTTGGCATAACGTACTGAATTGAGCATAGAATTATGTCTGCCAAGTTTCGTGAAAATCGGTCCAGATTAAGATATAGCTCCCATATATAGTTTCGTCCGATTTCATGTAAATGGTGCACCAAAGTCCCTATATATCCTTCGATTTGCACGAAATTTGGCATAACGTACTGAATTAAGCCTAGAGTGATGTCTGCCAAGTTTCGAGAGAATCGGTTCAGATTTAGATATAGCTCCCATATATAGTTTCGTCCGATTTCATGTAAATGGTGCCCCAAAGTCCCTATATATCTTTCGATTTGCACAAAATTTGGCATAACATACTGAATTGAGCATAGAATTATGTTTGCCAAGTTTCGTGTAAATCGGTCCAGATTAAGATATAGCTCCCATATATAGTTTCGTCCGATTTCATGTAAATGGTGCACCAAAGTCCCTATATATCCTTCGATTTGCACGAAATTTGGCACAACGTACTGAATTGAGCCTAGAGTGATGTCTGCCAAGTTTCGAGAAAATCGGCCCAGATTTGGATATAGCTCCCATATATAGTTTCGTTCGATTTGATGTAAATGGTGCACCAAAGTCGCTATATATCTTCGATTTGCACGAGATTTGGCATAACGTACTGAATTGAGCCTAGGGTGATGTCTGCTTTTTTCCGTGAAAATCGGTCCAGATTTAGATATAGATATAGCTCCCTTTTTTATAGATTGATTTTAAGTAATTAACGCACCAAAGAATCAATAGGCTGATAGGAACAAAACTTTCTGAAATTAGAACAATCTAACCTGTGACAAGTTTGTTTCAAATCGCTTAATATTTGGATAGAGCTTCCATATATATTTTCCCCCGGTTTCAAGTAAATTGGGCATCAAACTCCTTATGTTAGTCAGATTGACATCAAATGTTGCACAACTTACAAAATTGAGCATAGAATTACGTAGTTGCGTTTTCTAGAAGTACAGACATAGCCCAACGGATGACCTATTTATATTTGTTTGGAGTCGATTTACATACTTTATTGATATATCTAGGTAGATTCACATTTAGATAAATATCACATATTTTATTTCATCCAATTTTTTACCAATTTTATGCAAATTTCCCACCAACTACACTCAGTTTTCCGGATTGAAATCGGTTTAGATGTAGGTACACGAAATTTAGCACATCGATTTGAGTCTGAATTATATGATTAATTTAAATGTTGCACCAATAACAAACGTTTATGCCCGAATTGCGTGCTAGTATATATATATATATATATATATATAGCCCAAAATACCCTAACTTTATTGAAATTACACCATTAAAATTGTACACATTGTACCGAATTGTGTTGTTATTCAACTGTATTTTAATTTTTGTTTAAATTTAAAAAAATAATAAACCAATTTGTATTCTCATATATTTGTACAAAGATATTTAATAGTGGTTGTGTTAAACAATAACAGATTAGTAATATCCATAACAGGTATATTATTTACCTGTTACGGATTATCACTAATCCACTACGGCTAATCTTAAAATGTTGTGTAAACAATAACAGATTAATGAATATCCGTAACAGGTATATTATCTACCTGTTACGGATTATCACTGATCCACGACGGCTAATCTGTTATTGTTTTGATACATCAGTATAAAAAGGTATTATCAGCACAAGTACCTGCGAAATATGTGTTGATATTATTTTTGATCTAAAAGTGGGTACATAAACAAGAAATTAAGTACATTTAATTTACCTGTATATATACTCAAAAAACAGTTGTAAG
Organism: Musca vetustissima; assembly: GCF_032173495.1. Classification (NCBI taxonomy): domain Eukaryota; kingdom Metazoa; phylum Arthropoda; class Insecta; order Diptera; family Muscidae; genus Musca; species Musca vetustissima. The sequence continues at coordinate 13,141 of NW_026874507.1, forward strand.
GGTATTTATATATGCTGTGTATTCGCAATTCACATGATCAGTATTAATATACATTTCAAACAGTTAACACTAATAACACTAAAAATGCCAAGAACACGTAAACAGAGTGCTGCCACACGCCGACGCATTGTTAGGAATCGAGTTCAAGAAGAACGAGATTCTCTAAGAACTACACAAAACAATGCTATTCGGCGAACATATGGCGCAGAATGGAGGAGACTACGTCGACAAAGCCAAGAATTTCGAATGGCAGAAAGACGACGTGATGCTGCTGCGCACACAACTAGACGAGAGGACACGCAATTCAGAACAACTGAGCAGCAACGTGATGCTACTGCACATATGCAGAGACGGGAGAATTCGGAATACCGTATAATGGAACAGGAAAGGAATACTACTGAACATGCACGTAGACGTCTGAACGAGTTGTACCGAAGAGAGGAGCAAGAAGTGGATACAGCAGCGCATTCTCAAAGACGACGGAATCCAATATATCATGAGGAAGAACAACAAAGGAACACTGCAGAACATGCACGAAGACGTCAGTGTGAGATCTACCGTAGAGAGGAACAAGAAAGGGATACTGCTGCACATTCTCAACGACGCCAGAATCCCATATACCATGATCAGGAACAACTTAGGAATACTGCCGAACATGCAATAAGACGTCAGAATGAGTTGTACCGCAGAGAGGAGCAACAAAGGGACACCGTAGCGCATTCTCAACGACGACAGAACGCCGTATACCATGATCAGGAACAACTTAGGAACACAATCGAACATTCTATTAGGCGCCAGGATATACTGTTTCATGATCAGGAACGGCTTAGAAACACCACCGAACATGCTATTAGACGCCAGGACCCCATATATCATGAAGATGAGCAACAAAGGAATACTGTGGAACATGCCAATAGACGCAGGGATCCAATATATAACGAGGAAGAACAACGAAGGAACACAGTATCGCAATCGCAAAGACGACAAAATCCCGAAATTCGTGTGACAGAGCGTTTACGAAATACGCTACAACGGCAACAAAGGCGAATCGTGCAGAGGAGCGAACAACAGGATTTGAACCGGTCAATTAGGTCTAGAGTGGACTCCCATAGACGAAACCCCAGCAATAGGATTCGGGCCAACACGCAACAGGCCGAACGAAGCAGAAGGCGTAGAAATAGTATTTCATATGAAGAAAGGCAAGAGGAGTCAGCGCGATTAATTACACGACGAAATCAACTGAAGTTCCAGCGATACAATGATGTTATTAAACAAGGACCAACAAGGATATGCACATGCTGTGGCGGTTTATGGTTTCCTCACCAGGTGGAATCATTGCAAAAACAAGGTATGTCAAATTTAAATTTTATTAATGAAGTATTTTATTTATCTGAAAGGTTTCCCTCGGTTGATGGCTCATATACTTTTTGTAAAACCTGCAGTCGAGCAATCAAGAATGGGAAAAGACCGAATATATGTCTCGCAAACGGTTTAGACTTTCCGGACATCCCGAGTCCTCTAAAAGACTTAACGTCGGTAGAGGAACGATTGGTTACAGCACGATTGCCTTTCATGATAATCGTTGCTCTAGGATTCGAAAGACAAAGTGCTATTCGCGGAGCAGTAGTCAACGTGCCGATATCCGTTAGTGAAACGGTAACATCCCTGCCAAGAAACTTCGATCAAGCTCAGGTGATTCAATTACACCTTAAACGTCGCATGGCATATCAGCATGATTATATGACTGAAACAATCAGACCAGCGAAGGTAATTGATGCAGCCAGGCATTTGATTAACACTGAGTTGTATATCAAACATGGTATTACAATTGACGAAAGTTGGTTTGAAGGCTTTAATTCTTCACAGGTCGTGCCTTTTGTGGCTAATCAGGAAGATCGGGAAGAAATTCAAAACATTTTCCAAAATCAGCTATCTACTGCAGCCACTGTCGATGATATTCCGCACGTCGATGAATATGCAATGGAAAATCTTAATCCTGGTGGCCAACAAACAATGCTGGAATGTAGAGCTGTTGAAAATGTACCTCACCAACGAGTTGTAATGGCTCCAGGTGAAGGACGTCGGCCAATAGATATGATAATTGATGTTGATTCTGAGGAGTTAGCGTTTGTTTCTATCTATTGCGGTAAAAAACGTTCCTGTACTGAAACCTATTCAAAAATTGTCCGCTCCGAACTCCGACGTTATGACAGACGATGCTGTAGAGTAGATAAAATACTTTATAGTTACAAAAAACTAGAGCTTTTAACCATTAAAAGTGCTATGTCAATCGCTTTGAGGAAACACACGCGATCTGGAAATGTTACAGCCAGAATGTTACATATATGAATAGTCTTATTCAACACGATGACGGCTATCGCATCCTCAAAGGAATAAGAACGTCACCAGCTCACTGGGAAGGATAAAAAAAGAAAGCCGTTGCAAAACGTACTGAATTGAGCCTAGGGTGATGTCTGCTTTTTTCCGTGAAAATCGGTCCAGATTTAGATATAGATATAGCTCCCTTTTTATACCCTTCACCACACTGTGGTACAGGGTATTATGTCTTTGTGCATATGTTTGTAACAGGCAAAAATAATCGAGATAGACACATGGTTCCTTTTGAGAATATGCATAGAATCACTTTCTAAGTCGATTTATGCATGTCCGTCCGTCCGTCCGTCCGTCTGTCCGTCTGTCCGTCTGTCCGTCTGTCTGTCCATGTTAAATTGTAAACAAAGTACAGGTCGCATTTATTATCCGAATTGGATGAAATTTGGCATAGGTCACTTATTCGGCCCAAGGACGAACCCTATTGAAATTGGGAAAAATCGGTTCAGATTTAGATATAGCTCCCATATATATATTTAACCGATTTAATGTAAACGGTCCCTATATATCCTTCGATTTGCACGAAATTTGGTACAGCCTAATCATTTAAGTCTAGAATGATGTCTGCCAATTTTCGTGAAAATCGGTCCAGATTTAGATATAGCTCCCATATATAGTTTCGTCCGATTTCATGTAACTGGTGCCCCAAAGTCCCTATATATCTTTCGATTTGCACGAAATTTGCCATAACGTACTGAATTGAGCGTAGAGTGATGTTTGCC
>NW_026874508.1:0-16276 GCF_032173495.1 Musca vetustissima
ATTTACAAGTCTTAAGTACAACAACAACACCTTCAACATCGCCACAACCACCTGCAGCAGCAACAACATCAACAAGAGAAGGACCAAGTCATGGCCTCCACAACAACAACAACAGCATCAGCTCAATGGGTATGGATAATGTTTTAATGTTTCAGCAACAATTAAAACAATTCTAAGAGGAACAATAAACGTTACAAATACACACATACATACAGACAAACATATATGTACGTAGGAAAAAATAATACGTATATAGAATCCGCATACACAGTTTTTAATTTGTATATATTCACACATACGATATATACGGTTTTTTTGGAATGTTTGTAAATGTATATTACAATTACATAAAAATAATAATAGCAACAACAATAACAGCAAACATACTCATACATACAAACATCAAATAAATTTTTAGCAAGTCAGTTAATTTTTTTTTGTTACTTCTTTAAGTCGGATAATTTTTTTTCTAATTACAATGCAATAAACAACAAAAATATAAATCTATACAGTCCGTATATACACGCTCACGCTCACACACAAACACATAGGTCTTTACACTGGTCTAGAAAATATCAACCGATTTGTTGGGGAATTTTTTACTTGGCAACTTTTTGAGGTTCATTTCAAAATTGTAACGGCTAAGAGTCAAGATTTCTAAACCCTACACAACAATGTCTGGAAAAGGTCTAGAAAAAATCCGCAGATTTGTTGGAAAATTTGGCAACAATTTTGCTCTGCAATATTTGTATACCATCCGTTGTAACCCTCTGAAATAATCATTTTAGAACCTTTATAAGGTCCTGCCGTTTTGTGCACTTCGGATTAAAAAAAACAACTAATAATTTTTCCAATCCATTAACGTCCAATTTGGACCCTCAATTCTTCGACCGGCATTATTGTTTTCTCCGCAATCAGGTCAAATTCAAAGATCTGAACTATATTTAATTTAAGAATTGCTTACATATTTAAAGTTCCCCATTTCCGGTACTTTTGGACACATTTTCAAATCGCGAACAATTTTTCCATATGCAGATCCCTGACAATAGCAATTATCGTTACTAAAAAAAAATATAATCCACAACCTTCCGATTTCCGTTACTTGCTTTTCAAAAATTATCATCAAATTTGCTATTATTAATGATTTTAGGTTACCATTGGATGGAAAATCTCCCTACTAAAAACTATCAATATCAGCTCACTTTTAGGTATTGACCTTCCAGTTTTCGGTATTTGAAGTATTTCGGACACGCTTTCCAACTAAATTGGCTGTAATTTAATATTTTCAGTGTCATTAGTTGGAGAAATCCTCGACAAAAAATAATAAATATCGGTTCATCGGTATCACCCCAAAGAATTAGAAACCCTGCAATTTTCGGTTCGATATTTTATGTGTTTCATGTGCCTAAACAAATTGGCTGTAATTTGAATTTATGAATTCGATTTAGATATCAAATTTCCACATCAAAAAATATTGTTCCACTTTTAGGTATTGCCCGCGTATAACCTTACATTTTTTTTGGGTATTTTGAGAGTTTTGAGGTCTTCAACCAAATTTCCCACTATCTAGAATGATCCGACGAAGACAGATGAATGACATAGAAAAAAGGTACTCTTCCTTCCTCAAGTTCTGATCGAATAGTGTCGTTCCGTTACGAACTAGTTCAAACGAAATTATTCCGCAAAAGGAACAAGTGGTACTAGTTAGGATTATTTCGGTAATCTAGCTCCTTTTACACCGAATTAACTGACGTGATGAACGAACAATGAACGATTAAACAAAAAATGGAACTAACTGAATGACCTAGTTCAGAAAAGCGATTTCTCTACTCTATATGCACTCTGAATTATTTTCAAGAAGCCTAGATACCAAAATGACAAACAGAAAACTTCAAGTACTTTTATTGGTACCAGGTCCGATTCTTTCGTTGATTTTTTTGCCCCAGTCGTTCCTTCTTACTCTCGTCCATTGACTGAATTAACTCAACGATTGAACTAAAAGAAACTATGGACTTAGTTCCTTTTTGAGAAGCAAACCTAAGAAGATAGAGCTGCTTCTGCAACGAGATTTTCCGACTCTATTATATGAGTTCTGAAGCCTAGTTGTATGAGAATCCGTTATAACGTACCATGAAGGTCAAGTGCTTTGGATTAATCGGATAAATCGGATTATACTATTCTGCAAAATGAACGATCGGTACTAGGTTCGGTTATTTTACTCATCAAGTTTCTTTTGCTCAAGTCGTTCCTTTTTCTGAAGTCGTTCTCGTTCACCTAGTTCTTTTGAATACAATCGATCATCTTGATCGTACCGTTCATTGGCTGAATTAACTGAACGATTGAGCTAAAAGGAATTGTGAAACTTAATAAGCTATGGAATTAGTTCCATTTGTGCAGTGAATCGAAAAAGAAAGAACCGCTTCTGAAACGAAATTGCTCAGCTGTATTATGTATGTTCTGAATTATTTCCAAAAGCAATGAACGCAAAATGACGAACAATAAACATCAAGTGCTTTGAATTGACTTTATGTCGCGCTTTACTATTCCGCAAAAGGAACGATCTGTACTAGATCCAGTTGTTTCATTTTCATCATATTCCTCTCGTTCACCTAGTTACTTTGGGTCTAATCGTTCAGCTAGATTTTTACCTCTTAAATGATCGAATCAACTGGAAGATCGAATTCCAACGAAAGATTGAACTAAAATAGAACTAAATGAACTATGGAACTAGTTCATTTTTGAGAGCGATCGAAAAAGGGAGATTGCACAAATCTATTATCTGGGATCGAAAATTATTGCACGAAACCTGGTTAAAAGATATCTTTATGACTCAGAAAATATAGAATCGGAATCTATTTTTCCATATTTTTTATTATTAGCATTGATTTTAGTTTCATTAGTAGCAGTTATCCGAATCATTCTTATATACATTAAGTTTGAATATGGCAGAATTATTGTCATATTTCTTGAGCACACCAACAATATAAAGCTGCTTTTTTATTTGAAACGAACATTTGAAGTATGGATATTAAATAAATTTTTATTAAAATTATTTTTAATCCATCGAAAACCAGATACTGCTAGACTGGATCCAAATACCGAATATATTGGACTCGAGAAGTAAAAATAGAAATCTTAGCTTAAATAATTATAATTTCCTGATCCGAATACCAACTATTTGGAATGGAAAATGGAAACCGTTTACCAATACATAGGAAGGAATACTGGGTACATTACTTGAACATTGATATCTTCAAATACTGACTTATATTGTGATCAATTTAAATACAACAAATCCGATGCTTTTGTATGGACTACTGATACATATTCAATTGGATGAAATGCAAAATTAACCACACCATACCGTTACCGATTTCTTTGTACCGAATACTATCATGATCATGATAAAAATTTGGTACATCAAATAATTTCGGCACATTACATTATGTTGAGAATTTTTAAAACTGTATTTGAAATTGATTATTTGTAATATTTAAATGAATACCGACTACTTGGAAATCAGTATTGGTTACTATGAACCGAATACTGGTTACTTGGAACCGAATACCGATTACTTCGATTCGAATATCAGCCTGTTTCCGGGAATTACGTGGAGCCAATTGTTAAATACAACCAGTTGATGACTACTTGAACCAAATACCGGTTACTTTGAATGAAATTCCGCATATATTGAAGTTGTTACATTTTGAAATTGAAATTCCCTACCAAAAATATTAGACCAGTGTAACTAGATTTACCATAACTAAACCGACAACAATAAAATCAACCATTTCTTTTTTAAAAACACAGTGTCATAACTCATACAAAAGAAAAATAATTGAAAACTAATTTCAAAAGCCACATTATTAGCTAAATTAAGTTTTAACTTTTAAGACCAAGAAAATACAAATAAAAATAAATAAGTAGTGTAAAAGAAAAACGAAAAAAAAAAAATAAATGTGCAAAAAAAACCCGCCCATTTTTATGAAACAATAATGGCACAAAGATTGCCGGACACATGTAGTTATTAAATACAAAAAAAAATTTAAAAATATAAAAAATTGGTATTGATTTTGAAGAAAAAAAAATCAACCGGCATAAATTCCTTATTAGTTTCTAAAGCAAATAAAAGAGAATGTAGAAAAACAAAACAAAAAACCTTATAATTAATTTAGTTAATATCATAGTCATATAAGTAATGAAAAAATCAAGTTTCTTTAAAAGAAATTACAATTACAAAATCCCTTAAAAACATAAAAACACACACATTACTCTATACGAAAAATAAATGAGAGAGAAAAATATATATATATAAATTAATAAAAATTGTAAATAATAAAAAATTATAAATTTTATTAAAACAAAAAAAAAATAATTTTTAAGTAAAACAAAAAAAAATCACAATACGTAAATTACAACAACAAATAATGAAACAAAAATAGTCATTACATGAAATTATTTTTATTGTTTAATTATTTTTTTTATAAGTCAATTCCCCAAAACAGAAATGTGTAAAAAAATTACAAAAAAAAAGATAAACTCCTTAATAAGACCCCTTTTTAAAGTGAAAATCCCCATATTACTCTTTAAGAGCCATTAAGATTTTCTAGTCTAGCTGAAAATAAAGGGGGACAATTTTTTTTTTATATAATTAAAAAAATATAAAAGAAGCCATTTTCTATTTAATAAAAAAAGAAAGTCATTATTCTGTGCAATTTTTTCAAAGGCAATAATTTTACAAAAAAAAAAAAATAAATAAATATGAATTAAATAATGAAAATTTAAGCTGGATAAAAAAATTTCAGTTTTTCCAAATATTTTTTTTTTTTTTTTTTTTTTGAAATAAAAAATCTTGCTCTTTAGTCTTATTATTTTTTGCCCATATTTTTTATTAATTATATTTTATTTTAATCACAATAAATTGTTTTGCCCTCAAGTCATAATTTTAATATATTATATTTTTTTGTTTTTAAATCAAACATCTCAAGACTTTATTTTTATAATTTAATTAATTACATATTAAATTTTAGTTTATCATTTAATTTATAATAATTTTAAATTATTATATATATACAATAATTATCTAGAATTGCTCAATGACTCTCCAAAAAAAAAAAAAATATGTTGTTAAAAATAAATATTTTCCCAATACAAATTATGGACTTTGGGTATATAAGGAAGAAAAAAATCAACAACAACAACAAACAAAATGTGTGTCAAATTATTAAAATACAATTTTCAATGGAACTATACATTTTTAGTTCTCCTCTATTTTTTATGAATATATAAATAAATATATATATACAAGAAAACATTACTACTTAAGTTTAATTATTTCAATATAATTTTTTTCTGTTTTTTTTATTTGTTTACAATTTTTTTTGTTTCCTTAAGTTATCCTTATTAATTCAATAAATTCTCTATAATTTTTTTAGTTAAAGAAAAAAATTATGATTTTTATTTTAATAAATAAAATAATTTTTAATTTGAAAAAAAAAATAATTACATATTTGTTTTAATTAATTATTTTTTTTTTTTTTTTTGATTATGTATTTGAAAACGATTATTTGTAAAATTTTACATGAATACTGGTTACTTCGAAACGATTAGTGGTTACTATGAACCGAATACTGATTACTTTGAATCGAATACCGATTACTTTGAATACTGGTTACTTCGAAACGAATAGTGGTTACTATAAACCGAATACTGATTAATTTGAACCGAATACCGATTATTTTGAAACGAATACTGATTACTTTTGGTCGAATACTGATTACTTTGAACCGAATACCGTTTACTTCGATCCCAATATCAGGCTTTTCTGGTATTACATAGAGCAAATTGATAAGTAGAACCAGTTGATAACTACTGAATCCAAATACCGGTTACTTCGAATGAAATGCCACATTTACTGACTTTGTTAAAATGCAAGTGCTATATTAAGTTGTGAACAAATTTCGAAATTTTCGAATACTCTTTGAAGAAAGATGACCTATTTGGAATCCCTGACAACACTAAAAACAAATACAAGTGTAACATAAAAAATCAATTTGAAAAGCGGTTTTACTGTTTGGTCAGAAATACCGCTCGTTTGATTTTTTTTCTCCATGAGAACAGCCTAAAAAAGATGTCAGCTCTGGAGCGGTACCATTAAATTGTTGAATTTGACAAAATCTATAGCTTTATAGTAGATTCTCAGGTAGGAGGTATTTTCTCTCCGACGAGAAACTGAAATGCAACAATACTTAGCCTAAAAAAATAGTCGTTTTTGTTTTCTAAATTCCCAAAATCGTACATATACTACCAGTATTGAAAATAATCTGCCAAGATGTTTTTTTATCCTTTTGGAAAACTAAAGACTTCGACTATAAAATGAGGCTAAGATCTTCAATATATGTAGCTCAAATGATGCCGATAGGAGGTCTTTTCTCTCTGAAGAAGCTTAAATCGCCATTTACCGAGGATAGTGTCTTCAAAATTCCAAAAAAAGGTTGGGATACTTATATGAAAGCTATGTGAAGCCATGGACCAACGTTGATATTTTAAATATTTTTGAACTTTCACATAATGCTGATTTTCTATTATATAATATAGCTTTATATAAGTATTTTTAACATTTAATTAAACTTTGGAGTACCCTCGAACCATGTGTGCATGGTTTATGAAAATCGGTTAAGTAGACTCTGAGTTATTTGCATTTGAATTCGACGATGTTTCGTCGTCGAGTTATTATATGAAACGAACGGAATATCTAAATTCATATTGCACATCGTAATATTTTTACCTAGCCTAGATTGAATCCAAAAACGGAACACATCCGGCCATTCCTTCTAGTACTTCCACAACAATGGATCAGAATTAAACCGATAACAATGGTACGGAAAGCGTTTAAAAAATGCACGTGTAATATTCGGCCTCGAAAAAAATATTATTAAACCAGTGAGCGGAACAGTATAGTCGGACGAGGCCGAACCTACACAACTAGCACGGAAATCTAACTTTCTGTTTATTTCGAGCCTGCACAATATTTCATAATATTTGCACCCTCTTGACCCATTAGAGATCAACACCACCTCTTCCTTACACTGATATATTTTCCGAATATTCCCAATATTCCTTCTAATTACTTGGCTAGTTTCCCTTCACTGTGGGTTGTTTTGATCGACTCGTAAAACACAAAAAATTAAGTTTTCGGTCCACTTCACCCCAAACTTATTACCAGATCATCACCGAAAATTATAGGCATTATCCTTAACCATTACTGGAACATCACGGAACATTTCGAAGCGATCAAAACTATATTATCGCCCTCTAGTGTGGTAGACAATATAATTGGTATCAATTTAAAGACCTACCACTGCTCATGGGTATACCATCGACTTCTCGAATAAAAATTTTGTAATTTTTCACACAAAAGTCAGGGTCCAGGCTCGCTAAATATTGACCCACCTTATCAAAACAAGCACGCTTATTCTCGCAATGCGTGGTCCATAATGGCGGCCTCCGGAGTGATCAGAAAATCCGACAAGAAAACAGTTTTTTGTCCATTTCATCCCCTAAATATAAACTGATCTTTACCAAAAACAATAGGGTTTTTTAATGGGCAGAACCCATCATACATACAAAATTCAGTGAAAAATATAATCGCTTTCCTATAGGTGCTTGAAAAAAGTATTTTTCCTACTTACGATACTTAAAAACATATTCTCTCACGTTCTATATATACTTAAAGCAGCAAATATTCTTAAAAAATTTACGATCTGTTAGCAGTTGAAAAAATATTTTTTAAGTACTTGCTTGCTCTATAGAAATTTGGCTAAATATTCTTTAAAAGAAGTCTCCCCATATAGGTACATAAAATTTTCTTTTAAGAAATCCATTTATGGTATTTTAGAAAAAATAAACAAAAATCAAATAAAAATATATATTTTTCGTAATACATATAAAAACTACATCACTCCCTCTATCCAATAGTGAAAGTTTGATTCAAATATCTCCATTTATCTACGAGTTATGGCCATTTGAAATTGACCATGTGTTAAAATATAGCTGCTATACGATTCTGTTTGCCTGGTATGGCAAATGTTAAAACTGAACTAAAATTGCAATTCCACGAAAACAGAAAAATGCAAAATATGTTTGTTGCCAGATTGTTTGCTTTGTGGTTTGCCTTGTTAGTTTGCAAAATTATTAGCATATTTTTAGGCGGAAACAATCTATCCTGCATTTTTCTATCTGTTGTGGAATTGCAATTTCAGTTCAGTTTTCACAGTTGCCATACTAAGCAAACAGAATTGTGTAACAGCTATATTTTGACACATGGTCAATTTCAAATGGTCATAACTCGGGAATGAAGAAAGATATTTGAATGGAACTTTCACTATTGGATAGGGGGAGTAATGTAGTTTTTATATGTATTATACCACGGGTTGATTTCATAAAGGATATTTTTATAGACAGGGTGGAGATTTTTTAGGAATTTGTATCCCACTTTCAATAGAACATGGATTTTTTAAGGAATATTTTTATTAAAAAGTTGCCATTTTTTAATATTTACACTAAAGGATACCACCGGTGAATTCCTTAAAGAAAATTTTGAGGTACAAAAAATGTTTGAAGCTTGATATTTTTAATTAAATTAAAAATACCAGTACAACTGAATTTTTTAACAGAGTTTTAAGAATTTGTTTCAAGTGCAACTAGATGACTATTATTGGATTGAATTTTGTATAGAATATTATACTTTAAATCCCAAGATGGAGTCTATAGGGCAACCTCTCCATAGATGATTAATTCTTGAATAAAAAAATATAACTTTTTTTCTACAAATAATAAAACTTGTGTATAATTCCGTAGACATCCGCAAACCATAGGCTGAGGGTTTATATATGAAGAGTCTTTTTTACATGTTTAATATCAAATATTTTAAGAAATTTCTAAATTGCTTCAAGACTTTACAACATCTAAAAAATCTTATAATTTTGTATAAACATTCTCCATATAAATATAAACGCTTTCGCAGTCCCTTAAATATATATATATATATATATATATATTTCTTTTTCCATGTGGATATTACTGAATTTTATAGATTTCGGAGCCCACGTGATCCAAAGTAATACCCAGAACCCCTTTCAAAGTTTTTAGAAGATAGGATAGACTTTTAAACCTTTTAAAAAACGGCGAATCCACAAAGTCAAATAATAATTTTAATTTTATTTTTTTAAATAATTTTTAAAAATATATTTTTTATATTTTCTTGACATTTAAAAAAATCATTATATGTAGTATGTAAATATTGTAAATAATTGTATTTATGTACATCGATATGTATAAGTATCACATTGGTTTCTTGTAAATGCCTGCACACATATACACACATATATTTGTAAAATTTAAAAGTAAATGTAGAAAAAAATACAAAAAAGTTCCTCCTGCTTCCTTCTCCCCTAACCCAATCCTTTTAAAATAATGAGTTTTATTTCCCCATAATTTTTTATTATATAATTTGCATAAATACACAAAAAAAACCAACCATCCAAAAAATATTTCCCCAAGATCCCTTATAGCCCAAATTTTCACTGAAAAAGACACCGAATATTGTTGAGAAAAATATTCTTTGTCGGACAATTTTGAATATTTTTGTATTTTGCAAAAACGGCCTTACCGGCAATTGAACAGATTTGTTTATGCATAAGAGTCGTTTATATTGAAAGTGGTTTAAGTTCATTTTTTCTTATATTGAGATATTTAAAGGTTTGGATTTGATTTGTTTCAAAAAATATTGTTAACTGGTATTAATTTTGTTTGAATGATACCCACCTACTTTAAATTGGAAAAAATGACTAAGACTTCGATCATTAAGCTTAACTTGAATAACTATAAACTGATGAGTCCGAAGTTTTTTCGCATTTTTGAAAACATAGGCTTACATTCCCCTCCAGATGAAATGCTTCCGAAATCGCTAGACATTCTAAAAAAACAACCTCGGCATCCACACATGAAAGGCAGCAGATAGCGCCACCAACATAAAAATGGCAACACTATCTAAACAAACAAGGACTTCAACCACTGCACAAACTTCCAAGGGGTGTTGTTTCAAGGCTATCAAACTAATTATATTTTTAGCTGAAATAAAAAAACAATGATTTGATTACAAAAACAAAATTCAACATACCGAAAATCGGTACTTTCGTGATAGCCACCTACATAAAATTGTAAAAAAATGACTAAGACTTCGATCATTAAACTTTACTCGAATGACTACGAACTGATCAGACCGGCGTTCGAATTACAAGGGTGGGGCAATTTATTTCAAAATGTTTTTCGAATATTTGAAAATAACCAACTCGGCATCCACACATGTACGGTAAAAGATAGCGCCACCAACCTAAAAATGGACACACTATCTAAACAAGCAAGGACCTCAATCAATGCTTCAACTTCAAAGAGGCGTTATTGCTAGGTTACAATAGATGGCGCTTCATCACGTAGGACAGACAGTATTAAACCAATCATAAAATCATAACAAATTGCAGAAATTAGTGGTGCCTATATTAAGGATATGTAGTCGGATGAAAAATTCGACTTTTGGACTTGTAGATTTTTGACGCTAATCTTTTTTTACACTTTTCGATTTTAGTCTTCGGATAAAAAGTCGACTTTTCGATTTTGTCGAACCTGTTCAAAAGCGATTTACGACTTTTACTAGCTAATGCAAAATCGACTAAAATTTGATTTTTATACCCTACACAACTATATTATCAGAGTATTATAGCTTTGTACAGCCCCAAGAGTTTGTAACGTCGCGAAAATAGACCCACATACCTCGACGAGCTGAGTCGATCTAGACATGTGTGTCCGTCGGTATGTCCATTATAATTTGTAAACACGATACAGGCCTATCTTCACGAAATTTTGCATGTGGGATGGGTTCTGGCCAATGAAGACCCCTATTGTTTTGGTAAAGATCGGTTAATATTTAGGGGCTGAAATGGGCCAAATATTTAAATTTTGTCTGATTTTCTGGTGACTTCAAAGGCGGCAATTATGGCCCAAACATCGCTAGTTTTTACATGGGGATCGGACAAAGAATAAGCATGCCTGTTTTGATGATGATCGGTCAATATTTAGCGGGTCAAATGGACCTTTAATTTTTGTGTGAAAAATTACAAAAATTTGTATTTTATAGCATATATATTTATCCCTGAAGGACATAGACCCAAGAAGTTGATAGTGTATCCAAGAGGAGTGGTTGCCCGTTAAATTTTTACCAATCATATTGTCGTATTTACTCGGATGTGGAAGTTACGCTTAAATATTTACCAATTACCACACTAAGGGGGCCACAATATAGCGCTGATCGCTTTGAAATTTCCAGGTGTGGTCAAAGACAACGTAACATTCGGTGATGATCAGATAGTAATATTGAAATGAAGTGACCGTTTTTTTTCAAGTCGATCTATAGGCCACAATTGGAAGCCGAACATCACAGCACAACACACGGTGAATGGAATCTGGACAAGAAATTAAAAGGGCTGTATTGAATGTTAGTAATATTTGTTGACATCTAGTCGGTCAAGAGGTTGCAAATATCGCGAAATATTGTCCAAGCTCAGAATATAACACCACATAATTTTAGATTTTCGTGGAAGTTGTGTAGGTTATAAAATGGTCGGCCCCGTCCGACTATACTGCTCCACTCACTGGTTTTTATATGAATTGTTATCAATTTTTTGGGCAATTTGAGGCTTGTAATATTTAGCCATATATTTGTGAAAAAATCGAAATTCGACTTTGCAATTTCCTAAAAGATCGAAAGTCAGCTTCGACTTTTAAATTTTTCAATACAAAAAGTCGATTTACTTATCCCTAGCCTCCATGACTAAATTTGGACCGATATTACCTACCTTCGAGCTTGACCTGACTGCCGACAAAATACACACATCTTTTTGGAAAATATCGTGATTACAAGAATCGGACGGATTGGACTATTTATAAATGTTGTATGTCCCTAATTATTATTTCGAGGAGTATGGGAACACAATATAGGGGAGACTGGGGCACCTTCGGCATCGGGGCACCTTCGGCAATCGCGTTTTCGATATGAAGCTCTCACCGTACATCACTAGTTTCGATACATAGGTATCGAATATGTGTATTATTATAGAAATGTTTAAAAATATAATGTTTTTAAAAACTGATCGAAAAAAATGAAAAAAAAACTATAAAAAGTACATTCGGGGTACATTCGGCATTTTAAAGTGGGGCACATTCGGCCATATACAGATTGTGCAATATTATTTCCTTAAAATGTTTTTGAGTTTGTCTTTAAAACTAATCCTTTAATATGGTCCGAAATTGCATATATAAGATCACACGTACTTGTACTGCCGAAAATGAGATAGAAAACCCTTATTTCTGATGTTGTGTGCGAGCTTGAGATGTAAACGTACGCCGTTAGAAAAGAAAGCTCTATAATTCAAACATTGTGTGGCGTATTAAAACCAAATAGAGCCTTTAAATGATCAGCATTTCAACCAGACTGATAGCGATGACAATTACCCGGCTATGACTATGTTGCCGAATGTGCCCCATTAAATGCCGAAGCTACCCCGGGTTGGGGCACATTCGGCGAATTTGACTTTTTTTACAAAACTGTAAAATTTTTTAACTAATACTATTTTTTTATATCTTTTTGGTACTATTTTTTATAATGAAGTGTCTGAGGATAATAATCAGCCATAAAGTTGTTATATATGTTGAATAAGTACTGAGATATAGAGCTCTAAAAAAAAGTGCCGAAGGTGCCCCAGTCTCCCCTACGTCTAGTTTTTACGAATTCTATCCATTCGGAACCTATAACTTATATATATTTTTCTCAACAAAATTGAGAGACAATTTTTCAATCTCAAATGGGGGAAGTTATTATATTAAGGAGTTTCCTTGTTCACATTTTCGTTGTTCGATATTGAAAAACTGGATGGTGTCACATTAAATAATTTTCAGTTATAATCCATTTTTTGTTAAAATTAAATCCTATTCAATACAATACAAACACACTCCACTTTGTAGATGCCTTAAAGACAGTGCCTCTTTTTATATAGAAAAACAAAAAAAGAAATAATAATAATACAACAATATGAAACAAATAAATACAAAACAAAAAAAATAAAATATATAAATGTCGAAACACACAAATTGATATTCCTAAAAACACAACAAATAAATTAAAAATTAAACAAAAACAATTCCGAAAGCAGGTGGTAAAAATTAAAGGTGGCTTAGATTGTAAATTGTTATATTAAAACTCATATTTGAAACCTTATCCTTATCAACAAATACTATTACCAAAAAACAACACACACAGGAAATATGAAATAATGGCTTTAAAAATATTCTCAACAAATAATAATATTAAAAAAATGAATTAAATAAATAAGATTGGAACGTACAAATTTAATGCAAAAGTAAAGCTGTGTATAAGAAATAGGAAAAAACCTCCTCCCAGATTACCGAAACCTTTTTAATGGAAATTACATACATATATACACATATAGAATAATTAATAATACTAAAAAATGAAATAATTGTACTTTTTCTGTGAGCAAACAAATGGACGTTATACAAATCCCTTAAAATGAAATTACCAAAAAAAACTATAGGCTGTTACAAATTGAAAAAGAGAAATTAGATAAAAAAGATATAAAAAGAATTGTTATAGGATTTTAAACAAAAAGAGACAATTGATACAAACATTGGTAGATAATTTTAAAATAAAAAAAATGATAAACGTATTTAAAAAAAATCACGTAAATTGAAAAAAGTAGTTCAAATAAAACTGAAAATAACAAGGAACACACCTATTACATATAAACATCCAAATGCAAAATATGAAGATGATATTATTGGGATGAAAAGGAGATTTTTTTTACTATGGAAAAAACAATGAGGGTCACAGAGAACAATTTTATCGAAGAGGAAATTGTTTTTTTTTTAATGTACAGATTTATTGATAAAACTCAGATGATGCGGTGGAATTTTTATTCAACAGAAAAAATCAGTGACGGAGGAAATTAAAGTACTAATAAACAAAGGTTTTTAAATTTTTATATAAGAAAAAAAATCCTGAAGCTGATATTTAACATGGGGCAATAATCAAGATGTCACTGGGATTTTTTCTTCAAAACAGACAGAATTTTCTTTACTAAGGGAAAAATTAAGGGTCCTATAGAAAAAAATCACCTCAAATCTGATCTCGATTTTTTCTATATTTTCTATCAAAAAACCTTCGAAATTCAGTTATGTATATCCTCAGTCTATAAACTCAATTTAATATGCTATACAAAATTTCGTGTAAATCGAACAAAGAAAAGTCCTTGGTGGTTACTCTGTATTGTGTTGCGAAAGCAAGTGCGATGCGAAAGCTAAATGCGTTAAGATTACAATTTGGTACTCTGTAACGTTCACGCAAACGTATTCGCAAACTAAATCGAAAATAGGGCAACACTGTCGCCACAAAGTAAACAATAACGAAAAATGACAAAAGGAAACGTCAAAAAATTTTAAATGAAAAAATATTTTTGTGTGGTATGAGTATTTTTTTTAAACAAAAATGATGAACGAATAAAAAAAATTTATGAGATCGATCAAATATACTCTCCCTAAGTGACCACGGATATGAAAATAGAAGTACGATTTATGTGACAAACGTTTTCAAATATTTAATTTTTATAGATTTATACAAAATGTTCGTCTCAATAAAGATTGGCTTATGTATTTATTAAACGCTCGTCGTTCCAAATATATCCACAACAATTCCAACTCCAATAAAAGAGGTCGCTGCTATGAAATTGCTTGGACAAGATGGCTATCAACACCAACCTGTAAATATGCACGCATAGTTTCACATTTTATATAAAAAATATACTACATTACTTTTTCCAACCAACGACATCTTTTACAGGAGGTCAATTTGAATTGAGGTCATCAGACAGTTTTGTCCACAAATTGTTGGCGCGTTGTTTCGCATTTGAACTCTGCAACTGTCCCTTTGCCAAGTCACTGTGTTGTCCCATAAAATCTACTGAAGTTAGGAACTGACGTTGCTAAATCGGCAACTGTGACTTTTTGCCTTTTACTTAAAATAATTTACAATGTATATATCAATAAAACCTTTAATTGAGCTTACTTATATGTTTCGCTTCCTTTGCGTTTGCTATTTTGTTAATGCAAGATATTTGCGCTTAACGAGCGATTTTGACATGCGTTTTCGTATTACAGAGTGCGGTGATGACACATTTGCGTAAAGTAGATGCGAAGGAGATACGAAAACGAATTAGAGAGTACCAATTATGCGATGCGTTACAATTTTTCTCACGCATCGCAATACAGAGTAACCCCCCTTATTTTTTATGGCGGACATGAATACTCCTCACAGAACATCGGAATCCGGATATTCCAAGGGTTTTAGAAAGAGTACATGTCTGGCTCTCGTATGAACTAGGATTATAGACTTCACTCAAAAATGAACAAAGTGGCGGATCTTTGAAAATTTTATTTTGGAAAGTCGCCTACTTTTGACTTGACTTTTATTTGCATTTGAATTCAACAATGTTCCCTAATAAATAAAATATTTTTGTAAAAAAAAAATCAAATATTTGTTCAGATTGCAAGTAAAGTTATATTTCTATCTTTTATATGACACCCATATCATTCAAATATCTCAAATAGTTCAAAAGTTATAGCATATTTTAGATGGTGTCAAACAATAGATGGCGCTGATGACAAATATTTGAAAAATGAACTGTAATGAATATTATTTCATAAGAATGATAAATCTCGTTTTTAGAATAATTTTCTATTTTTAAGTTTATTTTTTTTTTTGTTGCAAATATTAAACGTTAACTCTTAGGCGAAACATAATGATGAAATTAATATAGTTATATTCCCAATAACCCGAATAGAAAGAGAATATTATGAGCTAAGCATCTCCGTTTGAATTTTCATAATATTCCAAGGCGTTCCAAAGTTATGAACAATCTAAAAAATGTGCGAGTTTCGAGCAATCCTTGCAGTGGTCTTGGATTATATTGAAAATTAAAATGCGAGTGTATAGCTTGGAATATTCTCTTTCCATTTGGTTCATTGAGAATATATTCAGGTGTTTATAATTACGTAGCATGTAATTACATTTATTTCATGATCATTTTGAAATGCTCGTAAATTTGGAATACATTTTATATGATTTTTTCGCAGCTTGGCATCACGGGCA
>NW_026874509.1:0-16221 GCF_032173495.1 Musca vetustissima
GCACCTCGCACAGGTAGACCGGTCGTCGAAAATATCGATAAAATCGGAAAAATGATCGAAGTTGACCGGCATGTTAGCAGTCGTAACATCGCTCAGGTGTTAAAAATCGACCATAAAACTGTCTTAAACCATTTGCAATTGCATTGGAAATTTCTTTAATGATAAAAGATTGGAATCTAGGGAGTATTGTGAAAATCGACTACCTGAAATTATGCAAATAGAGTAAAATGGCAACAAATCAAAGAAAAAAACGGTGCATATTTGGCTCAAATCGGACATTCCTAAGTATGTTAAGTAAATTCCCATTATTTATATAAAAATAATGGATTTCGAGCTCCTTATTAGATTTAATCACACATATCCTTTTACTTAAATTAATAAGATGTGTTGGTAGTTGATATATCTGTTCACATTTTTACTATATCTTTTCAAAATTTTTATTCGATAAATATATTCTAGGTAATATGTTAAAAATCTATTTTTTATCTTTTTCTTATTTATTATCATATTATTTGCTATATTTTTGTTCATATAATCATGGTTATCTAAATTCCTACCACACTGATTTACTTATAAACGTGTGTTATTAATTAGTCCGTCAAAATGCACACACAACAAAACTCACTCAAGGAAATCAACGAATGTTTTGTTGTTCGAACAATTTGAAGATAGCAAAAACTTGAATGGTGTGATGTCTGAATTATTGTCGGGTGTTAATTAAATGCAAACTGTTTTATTTGATGTTTATTTTTTCCTATGCGACGTAAAGAGAAAATCTGTTCTATCCGCAAATTCTCACGCTTTTCTTTTTTAAACATATTTATCTTTCACATGCTCAGCGATTCGCCGAAGCATATCAACGATGAGGTGCTTTCATTGGTGTGGCCTGAAGGCAAGTCGTTCGAGTTGGGTACATCATAATCATCATCATTACATGCATTGCTCACATGCAAGTATGACACCAAGTTATTTTATGTCTGTCGGACACTTGACATACAACGTGTTAGTTGCATTTGCAAATTATGAAGCAACAAATTGTTTTACATACCAGATGATTACCAGATTTGTCATTTCCTTGCAAAGGCAAAGGGGGGGTATAATAAAAAGTATACAGAGTGGCTAAGGGAAAAGGGGGGGGAGAAGATGTGTAAAACCAACATATTAACAAACAAGTGACAATTAAGTATATAAGTGACAATTAAGTGTGTGAAAATGTGGACAAATTAGTAATGAGAAAAATAAAGGAAATTACCCCTAAAATTATTGCAAATAAAATGAGAAATCTATTTTTTGCATTGGTATTTCAATTTAAAGAAAGCCAATAGTCCTGATTTATATTAGGTAAATTTTGATGGCAGCAATTGGCAATTTATCTGCGATAGAGAGTTGAAGGTTTGCCATTACCCTCCAAACTCCCACCAATATAGCAAAAAACTGACGCAATTAAAATTGCCTATTGTAAATCACATCACTTTCAAAATATAAAATAAATAATACACCATTTAAAAACTGCTACATATCGATGTAAAAATTTCAAATATGTTAATTTTTAAATATTTTTTTACTGCATGTTCATATTGCATATTTTATATGTATGACATAAAGGGATCATACAGTCTCTGGGGTTGACATTTTTGTTACACCCCATTTAAAATTATAATTCTGTCATAAAACGCTTAATGGTGGGTGGTGACGGGTAAGTAATTTCAAGAGGGCGCTCGGTCGGTCTCGAATGCAAAACAGCAACGGAAAATAAAAACATTTTAATTAAATTCACCGAATGTGGCATCTTCGTGTGAAATTGAAGGTAATGTTCTTGGCGTGTAAACTAGATGCATGCAGTGCGAGCGAGCGAGCAAACGAACGTGCACTAGAGGGTTGTGGAAACTAAACACTTAAAAAATTCAAAATATGTTTATTTTTGGAAATTTAATATCTTGTATTGGATTAGAATGGGTTGGAAATATTTCCTATGAGTATTGAATTATACACATAATTTTTATTAATGCCAGAAAGAAATTTGATATTTTTTTTAAATCCCTCCTTTTTGAAATCAATAAACACATTTTAAAAATAAAATAAAATTTATTGACTTATCCATGGGATGCCAAATTGGATTTTATGCCTTGCAGCTGCCAGCTATGATGAAGGTCAAACAAATTTTGTCATAGCATTTGGGAAATCGATTACTATTCATCGACATCGTGATCGTGATTGGGGGGTCCCCTTTTAAGAAAAGTAGGTTCCTAAAGTATAACCAGTATGATACCCTTAACCACTTTGGGTATATTCAACAGATGAATCCTAACAGACGTCGAATTTTTGAACATTAGCATGAAAAAGGATCCATAAACATGTCATTCTGCAACCGAAAATAAATTTTTCATTTGGTCAGATATAGGGTTGTTTCTTACAAGGGGACATAATTATTTAAATCAATTTATATCAAATATACAATATATATATATATATATATATATATATATACAGATATATATATATATATATATATATATATCGAAATCTAAACCGATTTCATCGAAACTTGTCACATGTTAAGTTATACTAAGTTCAGTATGTCTTATGCATATCGGCCACATTTTGAGTTCTTGGTGCATCATATACTTAAAATCAGGAGAAAATATATTTAGGAGCTCAATCAAAATCTGAATCGATTTCAAAACTTTTCACACGCTAAGTTATATAAACTTCAGTACGCTGTGCAGATTTTTGTGTCAATCGGCCGACCTTCGGGTCTTTGGTGAACCATTTACTTAAAATCGGAAGAAACTATATGTGGGAGCTATATATCTAAATCTAAACCGATTTCAACTAAACTTGCCACAGGTTATGTTATAGTAACTTCAGTACGTTGTATAAAATTTGTGTAAATTTTGTATAAAATCGGACGAAAATATATATGTAGAAGCCATATCAAAAACTGAACCCATTTCAATGATACTTGCCGCAGATTAAATTATATTAACTACAGTTCATTGTACAATATTGTGGGCAATCGTACAAACTTTGGGTTTTTAGTGCCCCTTTGACATTAAATCGGAGGATAATATATATGGGAGCTATATCTAAATCTGGACCGATTTTCAGGAAACTTAACACACATTATTCTACACCTTATTCGGTACGCTGTGCCAAATTTCGTGGAAATCGAAAGATATATAGGGACTTTGATACACCATTTACCTTAAATCGGACGAAAATATATAGGGGAGCTATATCTAAATCTGGACCGATTTTCAGGAAACTTAACACATATCATTATAGACCTAATTCAGTACGCTGTGCCAAATTTCGTGGAAATCGAAAGATATATAGGGACTTTGATACACCATTTACCTTAAATCGGACGAAAATATATATGGGAGCTATATCTAAATCTGAACCGATTTTCAGGAAACTTAACGCACATAATTCTAGACCTAATTCATTACGCGGTGCCAAATTTCGTGCAAATCGAGAGATATATAAGGGACTTTGGTGCACCATTTACATTAAATCGGACGAAACGGGCAGACGGACGGATATGCGGAAATCGACTCAGAACGTGATTCTATGCATATTCTCAAAAGGAACCATGTGTCTATCTCGATTCTTTTAGCCTGTTACAAACATATGCACAAAGTCATAATACCCTGTACCACAGTGTGGTGAAGGGTATAAAAAGGATATAAATCAAATTTTTGGATTCAGTGGCCCACATAGACCTATATATATATCTTGGCATAGTCTCCATATAAACGCCAATACATACCCTGGTACCGGCATAGTCTCCATATACAAATATAAATCCGACATCCTCCCAGCAATTTCCAACCACAAATTATGTATATATTTCCTCTTAAGAATAATTTTATATAGGTCCATATTCATCAATATACCGATGATATTTTTTTTGATTATGAACCATCTTTGTATCAACTCGTCTATAAAGATATCCCCTCCGAATTTAGCTCTGCTAAAAGACTATATTGCGTTTTTTTCGAGTTTTTAGATGGAGGACTGTATCCCATTCAGATATTGCTTAGAAAATATTTCATTATTCCCAGAAATAAAAGCTATTACTTGTGTTATATCACTATACTCTAATTTTTAAATATGACCCTTGCCCTTTACAAATTGTTCAACACAATAATTTGTAAATTGTTATTACATTTTTTCCCACAGTCCCTTTTCTGTATAAAACATTTGTTACCCTTGCAAAAAAATACTTTTATGAATAACTGATTTTTTACTTGTTTCATTTTTTGTCCCTTTGCCGCCACATCGAAGTTATGACACTTCCTTTCGTCCTTCCGCATAAGTTATGACACTTTATTTCCGAACCACCCTTATAATAAAAATATATTCCTTTACCCCATCCAGCCAGGCAGCCACCACACACAAACAATTCACACTCGTGCTATAAGGACCGACTACAACAAAGTGTGTCACTAACACCACCAGGGAAAATTCTATGCTAAACTGAATTCAACCAAAAACAACAACAAAATTTTTGCCAATACCCCCAGGGTTGCAAGCGAACAACCACAAGAACATGAAGCCAAACATGTGGCAGAACCAACATGCATAAGAAGCATTTTTGGTTGTCGTTTGGTGTTGTTGTTGCTGCTGTTGTCGCAACTTTAAGATTTACGAGTGTTCATAAAGTCACGCCACTTAATTGCAATTCGAGTGCCTAGATATTCCCATTCATAAGGATATGCTGCTGTATGGGTGGAGTGTGAGGCGCAGCCAAGGAGAGTGTTTGGCGGCATGATGCATACAAAAACATTTATTTATACGATTTGTGCCACACACAGAGGTTCAAGAACACAAATATTTCTGCGTTCGTATATAGCCTTAAAGTGTTGCAAGGGCAAAACGTTTAAATTTGTCTCTTCAAATTTAAGAGCGTGTGTGCTTGAAAAAAATAAATAAGGCGTACTTCACTTGCACGCTCCTTAGGAAAATAATTCATATTTCAAATACAAATAAAAATACAACATAAATTATTAGTTGTAGTTCTTCTGTTATTATTATGATTGTTATTATTTGTATAGCCTTCTGTTGTGTGTAGAATCAAAACAACCAAATTTGTCTGTTTTTGAAGGACACGTGTCATTCATATGTCATGTCACGTCTGCCAGGAGTTGGTCAGACATGCTGCAATAGCAAAAAAAGGAGCTACGTTCGCTAACGCCTTTGAAATGTCTTGTGTTTTGTTGTTGGAAGGATAGTGGGCTAAAAATGGAAGTTGCAATGATTTGTTTTTAGTAAATTTGCTTGTTTTACAAAATTAACGATTTGGATGATACATAAAAAAAAAAATTGTTAAAAAAATCAATTCAAAAAAATCACAATTTGGCTAAAATTTTAAGAAAAATAAAATAAACCCATCCGTTTGAAAACATATTCTAATTATATTTGGAAAAATATTTATAGAGAAAAATCACGATTTTTATAATATTAGAAAAAGTATTTTCAAGAAAGTCTTGAAAAAATATTCATAAAAATTCCAAGAAATACCCGTAAAATAAACGACTAAATATTAAAAAAAAAACTTTTACGCCTTAAAAATAATTGAAAAAATATTTTTAAGTCCACACTTTAAAAATAATTGAAAGAACATTTTTTTAAATCCACGCCTTAAAAAGAATTGGATACCCCCAACAATGGATATATTGACAGGTACTAGAAATGAAAATATAGGGAACAAAAAGTGACCAAAAAGTACACCAAATAGAAATTTCAGCAATTTTTAATAGATATTTATACCCTCAGCCTTATGGCTAATGAGGGTGTATACACTTTGATACAGTGAAAACGTGCCTCATCGAAATATTGGTTCTAGACCCCATGTTTCTTTGGACCAAATCCGTTTCAGAAAATTTTGATTTCATCCAAACTTTGCCTATCTTATTGTTTCTTACAAACTTAGTTCAAGTTCGAAGACGGGAAATATCGACCCACTCCTTCTGGTGCGTCCAACACACGGGCTAGGCCCAAATTCGGGCTATAGTTCATATATAGTTCATTATGGAATCTAACGTTCAATTTTTTTATTTCTATATCCTCCGCAGGTGAAAAAATGACAACAGAGTCTTAGAACCAAACCCAAAACGCAAAACAAATCAGATAACTATTTTAATATAAACAAGTGAAAAAGAGTTAAGTTCGGCCGGGCCGAACTTGGGATACCCTCCACCACAGAAATACTGAAAAATTTTTGAAATAAAAATATAGGGAACATACATATAACTACAATTCTACCAGTCGATTGTTGGAAACCAAATAGAAATTTCAGCAATTTCAAAACCCCAAAATCTTCACACAGTAGGGTGAAACATGTGTATAAAGTCCTCAAAATACTCCAATTTAGAGGGCAAATTCATAAGAGGCATACTAAAGCGGGACCAATATTGACAACATTGTGTAGGTATAGCGTATACTTGGTGTATTCATTATATAAGAGGTTATGCCTAATTAAGGGCCGATATAGCTCCAGTTCCAAGCTAATAATTTAGTTTTGAATCCCAATACCGTGCATCACGCTAAATATTAAATATGTATGATGTTTTATATAAAACCTGGGCCTAAATGCGGGTCGATATGGTTCATTCTTGAACCTCACGTTCTACTTTTTATATCGATATCCTCCAATAGAGAAATGATTACAACATAAGGCTAAATCGACTAAATCGTTTTAGAATTCCATACTATGTGGGGTATGAACTGAAAATTTCGTCTACATTCTATGGTGGAATACAGCTATATGGGGATAACCCCAACTCACGGAACAAATTATGTAACTATTTTAATATAAAAAGGGGGTTATATGGGGACTACCCCTAAAATATGGTAAATATTAATAATTTTTGGTAGGAAGATTTGTTACCATATACGACTACAAAATAACAAATTACAGCAAATACCGAAAATTGGGGGGTACCCTTATATGGGGGCTATCAGAAAATATGGACCTATATTTATAATTTTTGGTGGGAAGATTTGCTATCCAGTAAGAACTCAAAGTACCAAATTTCAGCGAATTCGGTTGAAAAACGCACTCAAGAACATCAAAATACCGAAAATTTGGCGGTACCCTTATATGGGGGCTATCAGAAAAAGTGGACCGATGTTTATAAGATTTAGAGTGCTAGAGTGATTACAACAGACAGACGGACATGGCGTCATAGAATTTTATGCTGATCAATAATATATAGGGTCGGAAATGATTTTTTCGATGAGATACAAACGGAAACACAAAATTAATATACCCTCCATACTATGGTGGAGGGTATAAAAAATATATTATTGTTTATTTTAATCCACAATCTAATAATTTGGAAACATGTTTATACCCTATACAACTATGTTGTCAGGGTATTATAGCTTTGTGTAGCCCCAAAAGTTTGTAACGGCGCGAAATTTTGCATATAGAATGGGTTCTGGCCAATGAAGTCCCCTATTGCTTATTTGGAAAAAATCGGTTAATATTTAGGGGATGAAATGGTCCAAAAACTTTGTTTTTGTCTGATTTTCTGGTCGCTCCAGAGGCCGCAATTATGGCCCAAACATCTCGAGAAGGAGTTCGGGCCATAGAATAAGCATGAATGTTTTGATAAAGATGGGACAATATGTAGCGGGTCAAATGGACCCTGACTTTTATGTGAAAAATTACAAAATTTTTATTCTATAGCGTACATATTCACTCCTGAAGGACATTAAATTGATCTTTAAATACGAATGTGTTACTTGCAATATTCATTCTTTAAGAGTTTATAAACTTCAATACAAATCCTTCTTTTATAGTTCAAGGATTTCAAATGCATGCAAGCAACATCTTTTCACATTGAACTCTAGATTTTTCCGGCAAAATAAACTTTGAAACTGGAATTCTTTATTTTGTTTTCTGTTGTCTTTTTTTTGTTCATGCTCATGGCCAACAAAAGAAAAACATTTTCCTATTTTAAATTTTGTGTAAAAACATTGAGAAATTTCTTTTAATTTATAAAGCCAGAAACACAACATTCAATATTTAAAGTAATTTTCCATGTTATTTTTATTTGTTTTTGGCATAGAGGAGTTTTTTTATTTTTTTTTTTTTTTAATTTTTTTCTTGTTTGGTGAATCAACATCAATTTCCTTCCTGACTGTCAGCCTGCCTGCCTTCTGCTACCGAATTTGCCATACACAATTTTGTCCAACGACGACCAAGGATGGGGAAGACTGGTTGATTTGCTAGGCCTCCGGTGGCAAAAGATGTATTCATTGTTGATGTCTGTTTCTTGGCGTAGCTACTAGGTTTTCAGTTCTATTTTTAGTTGCTGAATTCAAGTCTCAATGTTTTTTTTTCTAATATTATTTTTCTGTGCCAAATTATTATGCCGGTACAACTGCCATTGCACCCGTTATCTAGTATTTCAGTAGGTATGTCTGTGTGTATATAAACCAGTAATGTTTGATTTTTTCTCTCTCTCGGTGTACGTGCACGCAAATGTTGATAGGATATGCCTAGAAATATATATTTTATTCATGACAGACAAATGCACACATACACAATTCTATTTGGAAAATTAAATGGTCAAAATGGAAAAAAAGTCGGCAACAGAAGCATTTCGAAAATAGTTGAATTTTAAAGAAATAGTTGGGAATTTTTTGTGAATTTCAAGAGACATTTGGAATACATTAAGGGGGAAATTGAATTTAGTTGGGTTGCTCTATTTATTTGGAAAAAGACATACACGTGGTTTATATATTTCTCTGAGAAATAATATATATTTTTTCCAAATCCACGCTTTTGATAATCCACGAAAAAAAATATTTGGTAAAAATCCAGGCCTTTAAAAAACCATAAAAAGTATTGTTTAAAAAATACAGGACTTTAGTAATCCGCAAAAAAATATTTTTAAAGAATCCAGGATTTAAAAATCCATAACAAATATTTTTTTTTTCAAAAAAATAGGACTTTAATAATCCACAAATAAATAAATTTTTAAAAATGTATTTCTCTAAATTTTTTTTTCAGTTACCACATTCTTTTGGAAAACCTTCCTCAGGACACTGTGTCACCCGAACTACATATGTGCCATTATTTATTTTGCTGCAAAGCCAAAAACATTTAAGTAGGCTTAATATAACCGCAAAGACTTTGCACATTCTCATACTTATGGTAAAATATTTTACTTGGGGACAAACATCCATCCATCCAGTTCCAAAATGTGTGCAGAACATTGGTGGTGAAAAGTCAATGGTCTTAAAAGCTTTTGGCCCATAAATAGTTAGATTTTTTCGTTTAGTGTGTGTGTGTGTCTGTGTGTGACTAATGTTCTGTGGTGGTAAAAGACACTGCCAAATGTGTCATAAGTGGTAGTTAGCAAATAGTTTGTGGTTATATTTCTAAGCCAAAAAAGGAGACTTAAGGGGTGCAACTAATTGTAAACATATTTAATTTAAAAATATATATTCCTGTTTTATTCTTTAAAACAATATCCTTTAAAAAATCCACGTTGTTTTGGCCCTTAAACGAATATTCTTTAAAACATTCACGATTTTTTGATCCTTGAGAAAATCTTCTTTAAGAAATCCACGCCTTTTTTAGTCCTTAAAAGAATATTATTTAAAAAATCCACGCTAGTTTTGTCCTTCAAAAAATATTATTTAATAAATTTCTATACTGAATGTTGCAAAAATATTATTTAAACCAGTAAGGAAAGTAGTAAAGTCGGACTGGGCCGACTATATGATACCCTTCACCAGTTTGGGTATGTTCTACATATGTTTCCGAAAAGACGTCGCCTTTTTGAAAGAATTTTGATATGAAATTGAACGAGCTTTGAATGAGCTTTTTATGTCTTTCTGAAACCAATGCCAAATTTCATTTCATTTGGGCAAGTTTAGAATCGTTTGCGCACAGTGGGACCGGTTTCTGTAAATCGATTGAAAGAAAACTTGACACATGCTATTCGGTATGCTACACGGTTTGAAATTTAATCTCAATCAGACACCCATTGATTATTTGGTGTACAATTAACATAAATAAGTCGAAAATCTTTATATGGAAGCTACGATATCTATATCTTAACCGATTTTAAGCAAACTTACCAGAGATTAATTTATATTAACTTCAGTACGTTGTGTCAATCGGCCTAGCTATAAATCTTTAGTGTACAATTTATTTAAAATATATATAGGAGGTGTACACATGATTCTAGACTTAATTCAATACGCTATGCCAAAATTCGTGCAAATCGAATGATTTTCAGGGACTTTGGTGCACCATTTACCTAAAATCGGGCGAAACTATATACGGGAGCTATATCTTAATGTGAACCGATTTTCACTAAACTTGGCACACATCATTCTAGACTTAATTTAGTAGGCTATACCAAATTTCGAAAGATATGTAGGGTCTATTGTGCCCCATTTACCTCCAATCAGACGAAACAATATACGGGAGCTATATCTAAATCTGAACCGATTTTCACGAAACTTAACACACATCAGACTTGTGGCAAATATCGTGCAAATCGAAAGATATATAGGGACTTTGGTGCACAATTTACATTAAATCGGAAAAAAATTATATGGGAGCTATATCTAAATCTGAACCTATTTTTCCAAACTTCAATAGGGTTTGTCCTTAGGCCAAATAAGTGACCTATGACAAATTTCATCCAAATCGGAAAATAAATGCTTTGTTTTGGTCCTTGAAAAAATATTCTTTAAAAAATCCACGTCTGTTTTGGTCCTTGAAAAAATATTCTTTAAAAAATCCACGTCTGTTTTGGTCCTTGAAAACATATTCTTTAAAAAAATCCACACCTGTTTTGGTCCTTGAAAAAATATTCTTCAAAAAAATCCACGCTTTAATCCTTGAGAAAACTTGCTTTAATCCTTGAGAAAAATGTCCTTTGTACCCCCTCCAATATGGCGAAGTTTCTGAACTCCATTATATTCATATGTGCTTCCATTATAAACATTTGTGTTTCCCCGCCCGCCAAAAAATATTTCATCTCAAATAAATATCTTTCAATGCGTATCGAAGGTTTTCAATTACACACATTGCTAAACCAAAGAACTTATCCAATAAAATTCTCATTCAAATTTTCCACATAGGTTGTCCTATTCAAATACATATTTTTTAAATTGTAAATAACTTCCCAAAAACTCCATAACAGAAAAGGGTTTAAAATATATATTTCTTTGAAAAAAGTCGTACATTTTTCCAATTTATATTCTTGTATTTTTAATAAAATAGGAAAAAAATCATTCTGCATGACTGGTCATTCGATATACATATATAAGAGAACAAAAAACATTTTTTTTGTAATATTGGTAGTCTTACAAGACCATCAATGTCACTTAAAACATATGTATGTCTGTATGTTTAGTATATCACCCCAAGTTTGAGTCTGTAATCTCCTTTAAGTAACCCCCATGGATATCATCTTCATATTACCTACCCTTATTTTTTTGTTCTCCCTTCTTGTTTTAATACTTTTATCCCAAAACAAACAAAATGAACGAAACCAACAGAAATGTCAATAACAATTTTCATATGAACGCATAACTCATTCAAGGATTTTTATGAATTTTCAATTTCTGGCTTCTTCTTTACAGGTCATCGAATTCTCTTTGCAGCTGGAAATCTAAAAAAAATGTCAAATACCCTTTTCCCAAAACGTCACACATATTGAATTACAAAAAAACAATTTTCGGATGGCAAATATTTTCATAACGAGGGGAAAATCATCGATCGGAATATTTGTATATTTTTGAAAATGTCAAATATTTATTCATATCAACATAAAAAGAATGTAATCAAATCCTAAGGCAGCCGCAATTTGGTCAGGAAATCTCCAACAACCGAAGACAAATGAAATTCCTAAGAAATCAATATTTAAAATAGTGAAATGTCTCAGTTTGATGATAAACCACAAAGACGAATATCCATCACTGTCCAAATATCCAATCAAGTCCAACAATTGTCACAACCACCACAGTCCCTAGTGTTGTCAACAACAAGAACAGAAGCCGCACCATCACCACCATCGTCATCGCCATCAATACCAACACTAGCAACCTGTCCGTCGATACCACCACAATATGACCACAAAACGAGCCACAACTTATGGTCATCATACCCAACATCAACAGCGTCGACCACCTGACGTCGAAGAGGCCTTGTCTTCCATGTTGTGGACCCCATATGAGCGTGCCTCCATTACGGATACCTCTTCGGATGATGAAGATGAGCTATTGAATCGTCACCAACAGCTGAGAAAATCCAAAAGTCAATATGATTATACCAGCATACCGACAATACCGCCACCGTCTCCCACGCCCGCAGCAACACCGTTGATGCTGCCGGCCACAGCAAACATTGTGGCCTACATACCGACACCGACACATCAAGTTGTAACACTGCCGCCGGGCGTAGCAACAAGTACCTATTATGCGGCCACAGCCGAAGATATATGTGATGCATCTGTAACTACACCGTTAGTGCCTTTGTCCAGTCTTATTTTGGATGCCGGTAACGGCCACTTAACTACCATGGCCGCAGCGGCCGATGATATACTGGCCAGTTCCAATTCCACCGTTATTGCGGTAGCTGTCAATGATGCACCACATACTCCATGCTACACTCCTGCTCCTGTTCCAGTCCTGTCCACGACTAATGACAGTACATTAGCCAACGATATGAGTTCCTCATTTGCAGCATCGTTAGAAAATCATAAAAATCGTTTTTCTTTCACTTCCTATGGTCGCATAACGGGTCTAAACAAATGGTGGCCAACGTCGCACTCTGCAAATAGTAATAATGCTACTCCAACACTACCACCCCCACCACCAATATCCTCTTCGTCGTTGTGCTCATCACCATTAGCTGAAGCGACTGTGTTGAGCCCATCTGGTATTGGCTCATCAACAGCCACAACTACCTTGGCCGTGTCTGTCGCACCAGCTGAGCCCAAGGAACCACCCTCCTATGACTCACTCTATTCGAAGGCCCAACAGAGGCAGCAACGACGGCTACATCGTCATGCCGCCACATCACGTCAACGCGCTAAACATTTGAATATTTTCAAGCCGGTACTGGAGACATTAAAAGCAAATGTGTCAACAATTACACAGGGTCGTTTTGCCAGCATATCATCATCGTCCTCCTCGTCCTCGGCAGCGTTGTTGTCGCGACCGGATAATCGTAGTCGTCTAAATGCTAACAACAATCCCAGCAATCATAATATCCGCCGTAGTAATATGCCGAACAACAGCCTTGGCCACGGCAATAATCCTTGTAACAGCATCACGGGTGCGGATGTTAGTCCCGACCACACAACAGAGACACATTTGGTACATTCATTTACAGATGATTTTCTAACCGAGGTAAGTTTATTACCATCGTTTTTTTCGTTTCTCCTTTTTTGTTTGGTTTTGCATTTTTGTGTCGTCTTCATTTTCTTGCTCTTCATTAGTGTTTGTTTGGTTGGGTGTGTTGGAGGAGGAGGATGGATGGAAAATGTGTGTTATTAGAAAATATTACATGGCGTCTGGGTTGGATTTATAATATTTTATAACGTGGAGGCATTAGCGTTAAATTTTATAATACCTTAAGCTTTTAAGCGTGATTTTTTTCTTCGTTGTAGGCTAAATTAAAATGAAATCAACCACCTCGACAAGAATTTATGGTTTATTTATGATATAGATGTATGTATAGGTGTTTAGAATAACTTCATAAGTCCATTAGGTTGGTTTTTTATTTATTTTTATTTTTTGGGTTGGAGGCCAGAAATTGGATATCAGAATTAATGTGAAATTTTGTATTCTAATGACAAAATCAGCTCCAGGTAAAATTGAAGATGCTGAAAAAAATATATGATATAAAAAAATAAAAAAAAAACTGTAAGGAAAGTAGTAAGGCCGGACTGGGCCGACTATATGATACCCTTCACCACTTTGGGTATATTATACATATATGTCCTAACAATTGCATGTCTATGTTCCCTCTTTCTCCAACCTATCCTAACTATAATTTCATTCGAGCAGATTTAGAGCCGTCTGCCTAACATGGGGAAAATTTATGGAAAACGATTTATAGCAAAATTGATACAGGCTATTCGGTATGCCGCGTTGTTAAAAATATAATCTATATGTGGGAGCTATATCTAAATCTGAACCGATTTTCACGAAACTTGGCACACGTAATTCTGGGCTTAATTCAGTAGCCTGTGCAAAATTTCATGCAAATCGAAAGATGTATAGGGACGTTGGTGTACCATCTACATAAAATCGGACGAAACTAAATACGTGAGCTGTATCTAAATCTGAACCGATTTTCACGAAACTTAGCACACATCATTCTATACCTAATTCATTACGCTGTGCCAAATTTCGTGCAAATCGTAAATCGGACGAAAATATATATGGGAGCTATATATAAATCTGAACCGCTTTTTCCCAATTTCAATAGGGTTCGTCCTTGGGCCAAATAAGTGACTTTTGCCAAATTTCATCTTTTTTACAATTTAACATGGACAGACGGACGGACGGACGGACAGATGGACATGCATAAATCGACTCAGGAAGTGATTCTATGCATATTCTCAAAAGTAACCATGGGTCTATTTTTAGTAGAAAATTTGGTCACCTAATATTAAGCCAAATTTTTAAATTGGATCCAATTCGGTTGGAAATGTGTCTAAAATTTGCAAAATGGATCCAGTGTTTATCATTTTTGCTTGGGATACGGAATATTGATGGTACCGGTATATGGGAGCTAAAAAAATGTGAACCATGTTCAATAGAATACACCATGGGAGTCTTAGCAACGTGAGCAATATTAAAAATTGGGAGCTCTGTGGCGATTTGATATTGAAATTAAACATTTTCGAAATTTTGAACACTTAGTGGGAGAGTCATATATTTCCGCATCTTTGAATTAGATTTAAGCTTGAAAGACGATTATGATGTCCATACTTTATATAGCGTAATATTTTTACCTAACCTAAATCAGGTTCAAAGATGGGGCCAACCCAAGTCCGAATGAAACCTATTGCCCATAGCTATTGGTACCACCTCCACAGGGCCAATAATTTGTAATTTCAAACTTAATTTTCAAGGGAATGGAATGTCATAGTCATGCCTTAGTCATAGAATGCCTTAGTCCACTCTGATTGAGACACCTCCAAATCATGATTTTTGGAAGCTTCTGCTGAACCTTCTGATGCCGAAAAACCTTCACACGAAATGTTTCCTTGATGTGGGGGAATAAAATGATGAAATTGGATGCCATGTCAGGACTGTAAGGTGTGCAACCCATCAATTCAAAACTGTGGCCGGCCAGAACGCCGCTGATTTGAACCGATCTGTGAGTGCTCGAACATTGTCATGGTATTTAAAGATTAATCTTCTCTTTTTACATATCCACCAAAAGGTGTAGTGTATATTAAATTTGTCATTCGGTTTGCAACTCGAAAAAATACACCTGAAAGCCCAAAAAGGGCATATATTCTTGATTAGAATAAAATTGAATTTAACCGATTTTTATACACTCAGCCTTATGGATAATGCGGGTATATACACTTTTATACGGCAAAAATGTGCCTCATCGAAATATTTGTTTTACACCCCATGTTTCTTTGGACCGGATCCGTTTCCGACAATTTGGAGTCGATGTCTGGTCGGCTGGAGCGCACGATAATTCTCGAAGGTTGTAACCGATTTCATCAAGGTTTTACACATAATACAGTACAGTAACATTTCTACCAAACTTGGTTCATGTTCGATGATGGGTAATATCGGTTCATTCCTTCTGGTACCTCTCCCACAAAATGAACAAAATTGTGCTAAAAATTAATGTTACAATATCATGCGAATGGACTATCCGATTTGAACCAAATGTGTAGAACCTATTATGTTTACCAAGCCTAGATCAAGTCCGAAGATGGTTCACTCATATTTTCTTTACGAAGTCTAGATAAAATCCGAAGATGGGACCCATTGGATTCGCTTCTTCTGGTACCTACCCCACAAATTGTCAAAGTTTTCAATATTTATAAATCCAATATCAGACGGAACGGAATGTCCGATTTGATCCAAACTTTACACAACCTATTACCAAGCCTAGATTAATTTCGAAGTTGGAATCTGTTGGTCCCCTCCTGGTACCTCACCCACAAATGGTCAACATTTTCAAATCCAATATCGGACGAATGC
>NW_026874510.1:0-16399 GCF_032173495.1 Musca vetustissima
AACCATTTATGCTAGGTCTAGGAAACCGAAAAAAGGTGAATGTAGATACATTTTTTTGTATATTTAGATGGTTATTTAATGCCAATAAATAATTTTAAAAGAGCTCTCGATGTATGTTTTAAGTCATTTCATGTTTTTTAATGTACAATATCCCCTGCAGTCATCACTATTTTGATTTTGATTTATTGAAATATATATGTATGAAATTAAGAAGAAAAAGAATGAATTAAAGAATATTTTATAAGTATTAATTTCATATGAAAGGCTTTGAATAAAATATTAATTTGTATTCCTAATGTAATGAATTTCAAATTAAAAATTTTGAGATTAATAAGATTTTAATTAAATATTATATATGAAATTAAATATTATATATGAAATTAAATATTATATATCAATAAAATAAAATATTTGTAAAAATAAAAATATCATGTTTTTTAATTACGAATTTGTTAATGAACATATTTCAGGATAATGAAATGATTTAGTTTCATTAATGCAGAAGTTTCATTTTATTAATGTAGAAATTTTACTGCACTAATGAAAGTTAGTCATTCTATTAATGCAGAAGAGTCATCGCATTCATGAATGTTTTTCATTGCATTAATGAATGTATTTCATTGCATTAAATACTATTTTTCATTGCATTAATGAAGATTTCTCATTGTATCAATGAATGTTTTTCACAGCATTGATGAAAAAGTTTCATTACATTAATGAACGTTTTTCATTGCATCAATGAAGAAGATGCATTTTATTAATGAATGTTTGTCATTTTATTAATGTAGAAGTTTCATTGCATTAATGAAGAAGTTTCGTTGCAATAATGAATTTGTTTCACTGCATCAATGAAGAAATTTCATTGCATTAACGAATAATTTCGTTAATTTTACATTAATGAAACTCAATGAAACTTTTTTCATTAATTCAATGAACCTCTACGTTGGTTCAAAATCCATGACAAATTTCATTGATGGAACGTAAAAATTCATTTATGTTATGAAGCTTTTTTTTCAGTGTTCAAATCCAGGTTTCCTGCTTCAACTCCACAGGAGGATGTGCTTGCATCAAAACCTTCGGTTTCGTGTTTTACACGTTGGTAAAATTTTCGGACTTCATTCTGACTCCTGTACATCTCGATTTGCTCACGCTCACGTTTTTCTGTTCTTTCTTCCTTTTTTTCTAAAAACACGTTTCTCCTCTCTCCTTTTTTGCCGATAATTCTCCATCACGTTACGTGTTGCTACTGTCTGCAGGGTTGCCCTATACGATGCGTTTTTCACATCAGTAGCGACACTCCTGATCGTACCATGGTGGCTTTTGGTACCCA
Organism: Musca vetustissima; assembly: GCF_032173495.1. Classification (NCBI taxonomy): domain Eukaryota; kingdom Metazoa; phylum Arthropoda; class Insecta; order Diptera; family Muscidae; genus Musca; species Musca vetustissima. The sequence goes on from NW_026874510.1 coordinate 1,331, forward strand.
AGTGTTGCTTTTGCTGCAGTTTGTAGGGAGTGGGCAATTCTATGCCATTGTGCTTCCATACTATTATCGGGACAAGTAGTGATTTCTTCAAGCAGGTGTGTAAGTTGAGCGGAGTAGGCCTCGGCTATCTGTTGTGTTTGCAGCTTTTCGACGTCGAGTTTCCGTGTTGTGTTAGATCGCACCTTTGCTGCTACATTAAGACGGGTTCGCGTACCTTGGCTCCCACAAGGTAATGGTCCGAATCGATATTCGCTCCTCGTATCGATCGAACGTCTAAAACACTGGACGAATGCCTTCCGTCTATCACAACAAGATCAAATATGCCTTTGGGGTGCTCATATTTGTCTTCGGTCGGAGCATGGGCGCAAATAACACTGATGTAGAAGAACGTCGCTTTTATACGGATTATAACAATTCGCTCATCTACTGGAGTGAATCTGGAGACGAGGTCTTTTATTCTCCTGGTTAGCCATAAAGGACCAATAAAACGCGTGGACTTGTTAAAGAATATTTTTAAAGGACGAATAAAAGGCGTGGACTTGTTAAAGAATATTTTTTAAAGGCGTGGATTTCGTAAAGAATATTTTTTAAAGTCGTGGATTTCTTAAAGAATATTTTTCCCAAGCCTATTAGTGAAGTCTTTTTTACCAACTGCCCAGCTGGAACTGTAACTGTTAGAATGAGAATTCAATCATGTTCATTGCAACAGGTTGTTTTTGTTTCGATTTGATTTTCATTCCAATTAATTCAATGAACCTCTACGTTGGTTCAAAATCCATGACAAATTTCATTGATGGAACGTAAAAATTCATTTATGTTATGAAGCTTTTTTTTCAGTGTTCAAATCCAGGTTTCCTGCTTCAACTCCACAGGAGGATGTGCTTGCATCAAAACCTTCGGTTTCGTGTTTTACACGTTGGTAAAATTTTCGGACTTCATTCTGACTCCTGTACATCTCGATTTGCTCACGCTCACGTTTTTCTGTTCTTTCTTCCTTTTTTTCTAAAAACACGTTTCTCCTCTCTCCTTTTTTGCCGATAATTCTCCATCACGTTACGTGTTGCTACTGTCTGCAGGGTTGCCCTATACGATGCGTTTTTCACATCAGTAGCGACACTCCTGATCGTACCATGGTGGCTTTTGGTACCCAAGTGTTGCTTTTGCTGCAGTTTGTAGGGAGTGGGCAATTCTATGCCATTGTGCTTCCATACTATTATCGGGACAAGTAGTGATTTCTTCAAGCAGGTGTGTAAGTTGAGCGGAGTAGGCCTCGGCTATCTGTTGTGTTTGCAGCTTTTCGACGTCGAGTTTCCGTGTTGTGTTAGATCGCACCTTTGCTGCTACATTAAGACGGGTTCGCGTACCTTGGCTCCCACAAGGTAATGGTCCGAATCGATATTCGCTCCTCGTATCGATCGAACGTCTAAAACACTGGACGAATGCCTTCCGTCTATCACAACAAGATCAAATATGCCTTTGGGGTGCTCATATTTGTCTTCGGTCGGAGCATGGGCGCAAATAACACTGATGTAGAAGAACGTCGCTTTTATACGGATTATAACAATTCGCTCATCTACTGGAGTGAATCTGGAGACGAGGTCTTTTATTCTCCTGGTTAGCCATAAAGGACCAATAAAACGCGTGGACTTGTTAAAGAATATTTTTAAAGGACGAATAAAAGGCGTGGACTTGTTAAAGAATATTTTTTAAAGGCGTGGATTTCGTAAAGAATATTTTTTAAAGTCGTGGATTTCTTAAAGAATATTTTTCCCAAGCCTATTAGTGAAGTCTTTTTTACCAACTGCCCAGCTGGAACTGTAACTGTTAGAATGAGAATTCAATCATGTTCATTGCAACAGGTTGTTTTTGTTTCGATTTGATTTTCATTCCAATTGGTAGTTAGTTTTCGTGTGCCTCTATAATTGTTCAGTTTATTTGCGCGAAAGTCTCCGCAGAATTGTGAAATAAAATGGAAATTATTATGAAAACAATTTAATCAATAAGTGTATTAAATAAATTAATTAATTAATTATATACACAAAAAATGCGTTAATGTTGTTGTAGTTAAAATAAAATAGCTATCAAAGTTGCAAAACAAAAATGCTAAAGCCTTCTTTGTTTGTGAAACATGTTATTTTACAAATTGCAAGAGAATTACAACAACCAGCTACTTACTGATATTCGTGCAGGCTCTTTGGCAAAAAAATGGCGACTGAGTTCATTGAATGGTAGAATGAGAACCCCGTGCATGTTATCGTTCACTAATCCACAAAATAGTAGGATAGAGGTGACAGCTAGACACGTTTTCTCTTTTGGACAGTCATTTTTGATGATTTTCTCTCAATTACGCTCTCACACACTTACGCTTAATTTAGTTTTGTTCAACTCTGCTCTCGTTGAACAGTTTGTTTGTTTTTCTTTCCAATTGGAGTTAGAGAATTGCAAGAGAATTTCAACAAACCAGCCATTTTGGCTCTCTTTTCCCTCACTTACTGATATTCGTACAGGCTCTTTGGCAAAAAATGGCTACTGAGTGTATTGCATGTTGAATGAGAACCCCGTGCATGCTCTCGTTGGACAGTTTTATTCTTCTTTCCAATTGGAGTTAGTTTTCGTTTGACTTAAGATATCGTCGGTTTATTTTCGTGAAAGGCTCCGTGGAATTTTGAAATAAATAGCAAACTATTGTGTAAAATAATTAAAAAATAAATATATTTTATAATTTAGTAAATGTTCTATAAATTAAATGTGTATAAATTGTGTGTTTTCTTTTTGCAAGCCTTCATAATTTTGACCAAAAACATGTATTTGTCTTTTCGTGTTAAAGTCGATGGCCACCAAAAATATTTGTTTTTGTTTTACCAACCGCTGACGGACTACAGAGAGAATAGTGGCAGTGAGAGTGCAAATGTGTAAATGACAAAGAGATGTGGTGAAAACCAATTGCGGACAACAAGAAATCACTGTCACCCATCATTTATTCTTTCCTTTCCAAAGGGGGAGCAAGGGGTGTTAATTGCGAACTGCAACAACAACAAAAATGTTCTTAGGCAATATTACAATAACAACTACTGCATTCGGCATAGACTACTTTGTGGAATGAATTATTAAGCACATATTTGCCAAGATGGAGAAGTGCCTCTCCGTTTCTCTCTCTCCCTCTCTCCGCAAACGCATAACGGAAATAGCGCCAACATCAGGAGAGTTGTAGTTGGTGTATTTAGGAATGTGTTATAGTGGACAAGAAATTCTAATGTGACAGTAAAAAACGAGACATGATCATGTTGGACTACAGTGCGCGTCAAGGGAAAGATAAATGCAGGCTATGTTATAAAATATTATAATAAATATTATAAAAACCATGAAAACAACATTAAAAATTCCAAAATTAAATGAAGCTGTTAAAGGTAAGTTCATTTTATTTCTTTGAAATAAAGAAATTCACATTTATTAAGGTAATTTGATTTAAAAAAAATGTTTCGAGGTCTAAACGAAGCATAAATTTTGTAAAAAAAAAAAACAATTAAAATTTGATAAGAACGTGGGTTATAATATAATGTTTTTCAAGAGTCAACAAGAGGCGTGAATAAATTAATAATAATTGCACACTAACCGGAACTTCATGTAAAATTTCAAAGTGATCACCGCGATATTTCCGCCCTCTAGTGGGGTAATTGTAATACGAAACAATATTATAACACATAGACACCTTTAAATATTTATATATAACTAATACATACGAGTGCTACATCGGTGTATGCAATTGGTACCAATTTAAAGGTCAACCACGATTCTTGGATATACTATCAACTTATAGAGTATATGTCCTTCAGGTTTAAATATATACGCCCCAGAATACAAAGTTTGTCATTTTTCACTCAAAAGCCTGGGTCCATTTGACTCGCTAAATACTGACCGATCTTCATCAAAACATGTAAATGTTTTGATTTATGACTCGCTATGTTCGAGTCATAATTGCGGCATCTGGAGCGAGCAGAAAAACCGACAAAAATTAAGTATTTGGTCAACTTCACCCCCTAAATTTTAACCGATCTTTATAAAACACAATAGGGGTCTTCATTGGCCAGAATCGGTCCTACATGCAACATTGGTCCGTGAAGATTGGTCCACAACTGTGACCTGTATCGTGTTTACAAATTATAATGGACAGAGGGACACATCGACTCAGCTAGTCGAGATATGACGACAGTCCTTCAGGGGTAAATCTATACGCTATAGAATACAAATTTTGCCATTTTTCATACAAAAGTCAGGGTCCATTTGACGCGGTAAATATTGATCAATCTTTATTAAAACATGTGTACTTATTCTTTGGCCCGGTTACCTTCCCCATGCAAAAATTCGCAATGTTTGGACCATAATTGCGGCCTCTACAGCGCCAAAAATTCAGACAAAAATAAAATTTTGTGGTCCATTTCATACCTTAATTTTAACTGGTCTATACCAAGCACAATATGGTTCTTCATTGGCCGCAACACATATTACATGCAAAATTTCGTGAAAATCGGTCCATAACTGTGGCATCGTGTATCGTGTTTACAAATTATTATGGACAGACGGACGGACGGACACACACCTCTAGATCGACTCAGATAGTCGAGATACGGCGATCAGTATACTTAAAGGAAAAATTAAATTGAAAATTACGTTTAAAAAAATCCACGCCTTATATAGGCCCTTGAAAAATTACGTTAAAAAAATCCACGCCTTATATAGGTCCCAGGAAAAATTTTGTTTAAAAAATCCACGCCTTATATAGGCCCTTGAAAATTACGTTTAAAAAACACCACGCCTTATATAGGCCCCTGGAAAAATTACGTTTCAAAAAACCACGCCTCATATAGGTCCTTTAAAAATTACTTTTAAAAAAATCCACGCCTTATATAGGCCCTTGAAAAATTGCGTTTAAAAAAATTCACGCCTTATATAGGCCCTTGAAAAATTACGTTTAAAAAAACCACGCCTTATATAGGCCCTTGAAAAATTACGTTTAAAAAAACCACGCCTTATATAGGCCCTTGAAAAATTACGTTTAGAAAAATCCACGCCTTATATAGGCCCTTGAAAATTACGTTTAAAAAAATCCACGCCTTATATAGGCCCTTGAAAAATTACGTTAAAAAAATCCACGCCTTATATAGACCTTGAAAAATTACGTTAAAAGAATCCTTATATAGGCCTCTGAAAAATTACGTTTAGAAAAATCCACGCCTTATATAGCCCTTGAAAAATTAAATTAAAAAAATCCACGCCTGTTTCTAGCCCTTAATTTTTTTAAAAATCTCCTTCGGTTTTAGGTCTCAGAAAAATGTTTAATAAAGTCCATAGCCTGTTTGTTATCTTCGTTTGTGCTCCATGGCGTATAATTAACGCCACCACGTATACGCATGGTAGGTCAATGAGGAATATAAAAAGGTGTTTTTTTAATTGAACGCTTTTGCTATGTCCTTTAAAAATTTATGGTAGTTTCCTATAAATTCCAATCCTCCCTCCTTTATTTTATTTTTCCTCCCAAAAAATTGTCCTTCGCATTTAATTTACAACTTCTGTATAGAAGAGAACTGTTCACTTTATTTTCATAGTTTTGTAATTCATCGTTACCATACCATCCGGTTTTTTTCGGAGCACATCTTTCAATGCTATTCTTCTTCATTTGATTTTCTCGTTTTTCTGATGTTTCGCATTCTTTGTCGTTTTCTTTGCATTAGTTCGCTTAAATAAGTCTCCCTCGGCAATTGGGGAGTTCAAGAAGAAAACAAGTTGTTTTTTTCGTGTCTTTTCTTCTTTGCATCCTGGACTCAAATTCCCTGCGAAAAAAATACTCTTGCAACAAAATTCAAGTTTAAAAAGGAAAAGCAAACGCAACCGAAAACTTTGGCCAAAAGATTTGTTTAAGTCAAAAGTTTTTCATAAAGGCCGATGGGAAGGGTTTGGTGGTGCTGCTGCTAGGGCAAACTTAACAAGTTTCCTGTTGCTGGGCCAATGGCTTCAGATAGAAGCTGAAGAAAACGAAGGCGAAAATAGGAAGAAGAACATCCTAAAGTAGATAAAGAATGTGAAGAAAAAAATAACTTATTATCGTTAAATGTTTTGGATACGAAAATTGTTCCTAACCTCCTAGCAGCAGCATCGTCATCAACAGCCGAACCTACTTCTGGCGGAGTAAAAAGCCAAATATAAAAATTATATTAAAATGAAACTCGAATTTTTTATCTCTTGACTAAAAAAATATTTCAAGTTATGATGATTTCTGGTTCACACATTTTTCCTCCATGGGCCATTCTAATGAATGGCAATCGTTCCCTGTAGGATTTTCTATTTTTTGCCATTTCTCCTGAAGTGGCACTCTGGCAAAACATATTTTGTTGCCATAGCAGCCTGTAAAGAATGTTGATTTTTCTATTTTTTAGAAAAAAAAAACTGTTGAGCCAGTAAAAGGAAATGCACTGCAAACACTCACACATTTGTCCTTCCTCACTCGCCTCCTCTCAGGCTCTACCCAAATTCACCGGAAGTAGGTATTTAAAAAACTCACTGACTCGATTCGTTCGCTCGCTCGGCTCGTTGGTTGTTTAGTTTCCAAATGTTTATGTTTTTCGGCCAACTTTGTGTAAATATTTGAATAATTTTTAAGTGTAAATCGAGAGAGAGAACAGCCGAAAAAATGCAAATTATTATTTTAATTAAAAATTAGAGTAGAAAGTTTGCAGAACCTAGTTTCGAAATTTTTTTCTCGCGGCGGTAGAGGGAAATTAATAAAAAATATTTTAGTAAAACAATTTTTAAAGTTTAGTTTAATGTGGTGATAATTGCAATTTTTTGCAAAAAAAAAATATTGAAATAGGAACAAAAAACAAAGAAAATTTCTTTTGGGTGCTACCCTGCGTATACGTGGTGACGTTAGTTATACGCCATGGAGCCCAAAGAAAATAACAAATAGGCTGTGGATTTTATTAAACATTTTTCTGAGACCTAAAACCGAATGAGATTTGTAAAAAAACATTTTATGGGTTATAAACAGGCGTGGATTTTTTAAAAATATTTTTCAAGGGTCTATATAAGGCGTGGATTTTTTAAACGTAATTTTTCAAAGGCCTTTATAAGGCGTGGATTTTTTAACGTAATTTTTCAAGGGCCTATACAAGGCGTGGATTTTTTTAAACGTAATTTTTCAAGGGCCGTGGATTTTTTAAAGAAAATTTTCAAGGGCCTATATAAGGCTTGGATTTTTTAAAGTAATTTTTCAAGGGCCTTTGATTTTTTTAAAGAAATTTTTCAAGGGGCCTATATAAGGCGTGGATTTTTTTAAACGTAATTTTTCAAGGGCCTATATAAGGCGTGGATTTTTTTAAACGTAATTTTTCAAGGGCCGTGGATTTTTTAAAGAAAATTTTCAAGGGCCTATATAAGGCTTGGATTTTTTAAAGTAATTTTTCAAGGGCCTATACAAGGCGTGGATTTTTTTAAACGTAATTTTTCAAGGGCCGTGGATTTTTTAAAGAAAAATTTCAAGGGCCTATATAAGGCGTGGATTTTTTTAAACGTAATTTTTCAAGGGCCTATATAAGGCGTGGATTTTTTTAAACGTAATTTTTCAAGGGCCTATATAAGGCGTGGATTTTTTTAAACGTAATTTTTCAAGGGCCTATATAAGGCGTGGATTTTTTCAAACGTAATTTTCAAGGGCCTATATAAGGCATGGATTTTTGTAAACGTAATTTTTCAAGGGCCTATATAAGGCGTGGATTTTTTTAAACGTAATTTTTCAAGGGCCTATAAAGGCGTGGATTTTTTTAACGTAATTTTTCAAAGCGCCTATATAAGGCGTGGATTTTTTTAACGTAATTTTTCAAAGGGCCCATATGAGGCGTGGATTATTTCAAACGTAATTTTTCAAATGGGCCTATATAAGGCGTGGATTTCTTTAAACGTAATTTTTCAAAGGGGCCTATATAAGGCGTGGATTTTTTTAAACGTAATTTTTCAAGGGCCTATATAAGGCGTGGATTTTTCTAAACGTAATTTTTCCAGGGGCCTATATAAGGCGTGGATTTTTCTAAACGTAATTTTTCCAGGGGCCTATATAAGGCGTGGATTTTTTAACGTAATTTTTCAAGGGCCTATATAAGGCGTGGATTTTTTAAACGTAATTTTTCAAGGGCCTATATAAGGCGTGGATTTTTTAAACGTAATTTTTCTAGGGGCTATGAAGGCGTCAATTTTTTTAAACGTAATTTTTCAAGGGCCTATATAAGGCGTGGATTTTTTTAAAGGTAATTTTTCAAGGGCCTATATAAGGCGTGGATTTTTATACCCTACACAACCATGTTGTCAGGGTATTATAGGTTTGTGCAGCCCCAAGAGTTTGTAACGCCGCGAAATATTGGTCCTAGACCCACCTTTAAGTATACCGATCGTCATATCTCGACTAGCTGAGTCGATCTAGACATGTGGCTCCGTCCGTCCGTCCGTCTTTCCATTATAATTTGTAACCACGATACAGGCCACAGTTATTGAACAATCTTCAACAAATTTTGACTGTAGGATGGGTTCTGGCCAATGCAGACCCCTATAGGTTTTGGTAAAGATCGGTTAATATTTAGCGGATAAAATGGACCAAATACTAAATTTTTGTCGGTTTTTCTTGTCGCGAAATTTTACATGGACAAAGGGATCGGGCTAAAGAATAAGCATGCCTGTTTTGATAAAGATTAGTCCATATTTAACGGGTCAAATGGACCCAAACTTTTGTGTGAAATATTACAAAATTTTGTATTCTATGGCGTATATATTTACTCCTGAAGGACACAGAGCCGAGAAGTTGATAGTATATCCAAGAGGAGTGATTGACCTTTAAATTGATACCAATTACATTTGTCGTATGTACTCGGATGCGGGAGTTACACTTAAATATTTACAGGTACTTACGCATTCAGATATTATTTAGTAACCCATTACCACACTAGAGGGCGGAAATATAGCGCTGATCGCTTTGAAATGTTCCATGAGGTTCCAGTTATGGTCAAGGCCAACGCCTATAATTTTCGGTGATCAGATAATGTGGACCGAAAACTTAATTTTTTGTGTTTTTTTTTCGAGTCGATCTATAGGCCACAATTATAAGCCGGGCATCACAACACAACTCACGGTAAAGGGAATCTGGACAAGTAATTAGAAGGGCTGTACTGAATATTTGTAATATTCGGAATATATGTCAGTGTAAAGAAGAGGTACTGTTGATCTCTAATCGGGCAAGAGGGTGCACATATTACGAAATATTGTCCAGGCCCGGAATAAAGAACAGAAAGAAAGAGTTCTGTAGTAGTTGTGTAGGGTATCGTTTGGTCGGCCCCGTCCGACTATACTGCTCCGCTCACTGGTTTAAAAGTAATTTTTCAGGGGCCTTTATAGGGATTTTTATACCCTTCACCACACTGTGGTACAGGGTATTATGTCTTTGTGCATATGTTTGTAACAGGCAAAAATAATCGAGATTGACCCATGGTGCCATTCGAGAATATGCAAAGAATCACTTTCTGAGCCGATTTACGCATGTCCGTCCGTCCGTTTGTCCATGTTAAATTGTAAACAAAGTACAGGTGGCATTTATGATCCGAATAGGATGAAATTTGGCACTGGTCACATATTTGGACCAAGGACGAACCCTATTGAAATTGAGAAAAATCAGTTCAGATTTAGATATAACTCCCATATATAGTTTTGTCCGATTTAATGTAAATGGTGCACCAAGTTCCAAAATAGCTTTCGATTTGCACGAAATTTCGCCCAGCGTACTGAATTAAGTCTAGAATGATGTGTGCTAAGTTTCGAGAAAATCAATTCAGATTTAGATATAGCTTCCATACATCATTTCGTCCGATTTAAGGTAAATTGTGTACCAAAGTCTCTATTTATCTTTCGATTTTCACGAAATTTGTCTCAGCGTAATGCATTAGGTCTACAATGATGTGTGTTAAGTTTCGTGAAAATTGGTCCACATTTAGATATAGCTCCTATATATCTTTTCTTCCGATTTTATGTAAATGGTGTACCAAAGTCTCTATATATCTTCCGATTTGTACGAAATTTGGCACAGTGCAATGAATTAAGCATAGAATGATGTGTGCTAAGTTTCGTGAAAATCGGTTCAGATTTAGATATAGCTCCCATATAAAATTTCGCCCGATTTAAAGTAAATGGTGCACCAAAGTCCCTAAATATCTTTCGATTTGCTCGAAATTTGGTACAGCGTAATGCATTAGGTCTACAATGATGTGTGTTAAGTTTCGTGAAAATCGGTAAAGATTTAGATATAGCTCCCATATATATTTTCGTCCGATTTAAGGTAAATGGTGCACCAAAGTCCCTATATATCTTTCGATTTTCACGAAATTTGGTACAGCGTACTGAATTAAGCCTAGAATGATGTGTGCTAAGTTTCGTGAAAATCGGTTCTGATTTAGATATAGCTCCCATACGTAATTTCGTCCGATTTAATGTAAATGGTGTACAAACTCCCTATATATCTTTCGATTTGCACTAAATTTCGCCCATCATACTGAATTAGGTCTAGATTGATGTGTGCTAAGTTTCGTGAAAATCGGTTCAGATTTAGATATAGCTCCCATACATAATTTTGTCCGATTTAAGGTAAATGGTGTACCAAAGTCTCTATTTATCTTTCGATTTTCACGAAATTCGGCACAGCGTAATAAATTAGGTCTAGAATGATGTATGTCAAGTTTCCTGAAAATCGGTCCAGATTTAGATATAGCTCCCATATATATTTTCGTCCGATTTAATGAAAATGGTGTATCAAAGTCCCTATATATCTTTCGATTTGCACGAAATTTGACACAGCATATTGAATTGAGTATAGATTGATTTGTGTTAAATTTCGTGAAAATCGATTCAGATTTAGATATAGCTCCCACATATAATCTCTTACGATTTTAGGTAAATGGTGCACCAAAGTCTTAAATATCTTTCGATTTGCACGAAATTTGGCGCAGCGTAATGAATAAGGTCTATAATGGTGTGTGTTAAGTTTCGTTAAAATCGGTTCAGATTTAGATATAGCTCCCATATATATTTTTGTTCGATTTAATGTAAATGAAGACCCAAAGTCGCTATATATCTTTCGATTTGCACGAAATTTGGCACAGCGTACTATATTAAGCCTAGAATGATGTTTAACACATCTGAAAATCTGTTCAGATTTAGATATAGCTCCCATACATAATTTTGTCCGATTTAAGGTAAATGGTGCACCAAAGTCCCTGAAAACCATTCGATTTGCACGAAATTTGGCATATCGTACTGAATTAAGCCTAGAACGATTTTTGTTAAATTTCATAGAAATCGGTTCAGATTTAGATATAGCTCCCATATATATTTTCGTCCGATTTAAGGTAAATGGTGCACCAAAGTCCCTAAATATCTTTCGATTTGCACGAAATTTGGTACAGTGTACTGAGTTAAGCTTAGAACGATGTATGCTAAATTTCGTGAAAATCGGTTCAAATTTATATATAGCTCCCATATATAATTTCGTCCGATTTAAGGTAAATGGTGCTCCAAAGCCTCTAATTATGTTTCGATTTGTGCGAAATTCGGCACAGCGTACTGAATTAGATCTAGAATTATGTGTGTTAAGTTTCCTGGAAATCGGTCCAGATTTAGATATAGCTCTCATATATATATATATATTCGTCCGATTTAAGGTAAATGGTGCACCAAAGTCCCTAAATATCTTTCGATTTGCACGAAATTTGGTACAGCGTAATGAATTAGGTCTAGACTGATGTGTGTCATGTTTTCTGAAAATCGGTTCAGATTTAGATATAGCTCCCATATATATGTTCGTCCGATTTAATTTAAATGGTGTATCAAAGTCCCTATATATCTATCGATTAGTACGAAATTTGGTACATCGTACTGAATTAAGCCTAGAATGATGTGTGCTAAGTTTCGTGGAAATCGGTTCAGATTTAGATATAGCTGCCATATATATTTTCGTCCGATTTAATGTGAATGGTGCACCAAAGTCCCCATATATCTTTCGATTTGCACGTAATTTGGCAAAGCGTAATGAATTAGGTCTAGACTGATGTGTGTCATGTTTCCTGAAAATCGGTCCAGATTTAGGTATAGCTCCCGTGTATAATTTCGTCCGATTTAAGGTAAATGGTGTATCAAAGTCTCAATATATCTTTCGATTTGCACGAAATTTGGTGCAGCGTTTCCTGAATATCGGACCAGATTTAGATATAGCTCCCATATATATTTTCTTCCGATTTAATGTAAATGGTGTATCAAAGTCCCTATATATATTTCGATTTGCACGAAATTTGGCATAGCGTAATGAATTAGGTCTAGACAGATGTGCATCAAGTTTCCTGAAAATCGGTTCAGATTTAGATGTAGCTTCTATATCTGACCAAATGAAAAATGTTGTATAGGTTGCAGAATGACATGTTTATGGATCCATTTTCGTTTTTATGGCCTTTCAACGTCTGCTGGGATTCATCTGTTGAATGAACCCAAAGTTCTGCAGGATATCATATAGTCGGCCCCGTCCGGCTTTACTGCTTTCCTTACTGGTTTTAAAGTAATTTTTCAAGGGCCTATTTAAGGCGTGGATTTTTTTTAAAATTATTTTTCAAATTTTTTTTCTATGGATCTAATATTTTTTCTTTCTTCTCTTTTCAGGTATGTAGAACTTGTGAACAATTACTGAATTAAAAAATCGAAATCAGGTGAGCTTATAGAAAATCTTGAAATCCTTTTTTCCTTTGAATTTCTTATTAATCTTTTATTGTGTTACTTAATCTCCACATCCATTCAGTTTCCTCAAAAAGGACAGACACCTGTACTTAATTTTGAGTACACATACGAGATTTTTCCGCCGAATATCTCGCAAAGCTCATGTCGTCTGAAGCAAAAAAAAAAAAATCCCAATTAATCCTTTTCGCTTTCATTACGCTTCATTTACTTGAAAATGTCATTTCAAAATCACATTCAAAGTAAATAGACGATGCCGTTTAACTGTAACTTTGCTCGAATTTTCCCTCGATTTCAAACGAATTATGTTAATAAAAAAAAAACGAAAAAAACAGAAAAAATCCGTTAAAATATTTTCCCGCACAAACCATTAACTTTGAGATTTTATAACCAAAGCATATTCGTGTGTACTTTGTCACGGTGATATGCCGAGGCGATGACATATTCACACAGTTCGAGTTCATCGGGTGTGTAATCCATACATCCATTCATCCCACCATCCTCCTACATATCTAGCCTTCCAAATAAGCAGACCTGACCAGCCATCCAACCAACCGACCTACGAACCTACCTTCAACGCCTGTCATCTCATATCAAACCGGGTGAATGCCATAGCAGCAAACCGAACCGAACCAAACAACAACCATCAACATCAACACGGTCTCTCACACACACACACTCACTCTCCGGCTCTAATCATGTGCTTCAAAGTAATTACTGCTCATTAAGTTGTCTTAAACATTTTCATACATTTGGCATTAAATCTAACAACCGGCCCTCCTCCGCCCCAGCTCTTCCATGAAAACATCCACCCACCCATTCAATCTTTTGAGCAACCATTACCTCCATAAATTTTCAGGAATACTTCCTCACCGACACACACACACACATTTGTATATTGTGAATAAACACATAATCACACCTGAATACACAGACAACAGCTTCCTCTCCTCACCTTCCTCTCCTCACTTTCCTACCTCCCGTCATATCACTCTTCAGTTAAGATAAAATTGGTAACAACCAAGGCACCCACACAGCCAGAGACAAACATAACAGCTCACCTTTAACATTCATTATCTAAGCATGGAAAAAAAGAAGCAAACAAACACACCAACACACAAATAACATATATTTGTATACTAACTTCGAAAAACGACATTAAGGTGGGTCCTTGAAAAATTAACTTAAAAAAATCCACGTCTTATATACCCCCTTGAAAATTTTACTTAAAACCAGTAAGGAAAGTAGTAAAGTCGGACGGGGCCGACTATATGATACCCTTCACCACCTTAGGTATATTCAACAGATGAATCCTAACTGACGTCGCATTTTTAAAGGACTAGTGAAATGAATATGGATTCATAAACATGTCATTCTGCAACCGATACTAAATTTTTCATTTGGTCAGATATAGAAGCTATATCTAAATCTGAACCGATTTTTACGAAACTAGACCTAATTCATTACGCTGTGCTGAATTTCGTGCAAACCGAAAGATATTAAAGGACTTTGGTACACCATTTACATTAAATCGAACGAAAATATATATGGGAGCTATATCTAAATCTGAACCGATTTCCACGAAACATTGCACTCGTCATTCTAGACTTAATTCAGAACGCTGTACCAAATTTCGTGCAAATCGAATGAGTTTCAGGGACTTTGGTGCGCCATTTACCTAAAATCAGCGAAACTATATATGGAAGCTATATCTAGATCAGAACCGATTTTCGCGAAACTAAGCACACGTCATTCTAGACTATGTTCAGTACGCTATGCCAAATTTCGTGAAAATCGAAGGATATGTAGAGACTTTGGTGCACCATTTAGCTCAAGTCGGGCGAAATTATATATGGGAGCTATATCTAAATCTGAACCGATTTTCACGAAACTTAACACACATCATTCTAGACTTAATTCAGTACGCTATGCCAAAATTCGTGCAAATCAAAGGATTTCCAGGGACTTTGGTGCGCCATTTACCTTAAATCGGACGAAGATATATATGGGAGCTATATCGAAATCTGAATCGATTTTCAAGAAACTTTGCACACATCATTCTAGACCTAATTCAGTACGATGTGCCAAATTTCCTGCAAATCGATCAATATATATGGACTTTGGTACACAATTTACCTTAAATCGGATGAAGATATATATGGGAGCTATATCTAAATCTGAACCGATTTTCACGAAACTTGGCACATATCATTCTAGGCCTAATTCAGTATGCTGTGCAAAATTTCGTGCAAATCGAAAGTTATT
>NW_026874511.1:0-16239 GCF_032173495.1 Musca vetustissima
TGTGATTTAGTATTTTGAGTTCTTAATGGGTACCAAATCTCTCCCGAAAAAATTATGAATATAGGACCATTTTTTCGGATAGCTCCCATATAAGGTTACCACCCAATTTTCGGTATTTTGGGGTTCTTGAGCGCGTTTTTCAACCGAATTTGCTGCAATTGTTTATTAATATTCACCCCCTTTTTGAGGTAGTCCCCATATAACCCTCTTTTTATATAAAAATAATTATCTGATTTGTTCCGCGTTTTGAGTTTGGTTGCAATCATTTCACCTGCGGAGGATAGCGAGATAAAAAATTAGAACCTAAGGTTCGATAATGAACTATAAACCGCATTTAGGCCAGAAGGAGTGGGCCGATATTCCCCATCTTCGAACTTGAACTAAGTTTGGAAGAAATAATAAGATGGGCAAAATTTGGATGAAATTAAAATTTTCTGAAACGAATTTAGTCCAATGAAACATGGGGTCTAGAACCAATATTTCGATGATGCACATTTTCATCGTGTCAAAGTGTATACACCCTCATTAGCCATGAGGCTGAAATTGATAGAGGCGTTGATTTTTAAATATTATTTTTAAAAATACTCAAAAGGTGTGGATTTTTATACCCTTCACCACACTGTGGTACAGGGGAATCGAGATAGACCCATGGTTCCTTTTGAGAATATGCATAGAATCACCTCCTGAGTCGATTGTCTGACATGTCTGTCCGTCCGTCCATGTATTTATTAACAAAGTGCAGGTCGCATTTATGATCCGATTTGGATGAAATTTGGCACAATTCACTTATTGGCCTAAGGACGAACCCTATTGAAATTGAGAAAAATCGGTTCATATTTAGATATAGCCCCCATATATATTTTCATCCGATTTAATGTAAATGATACACCAAAGTCCCTATATATGTTTCGATTACCACGAAATTTGGTACAGCCCAATAATTTAGGTCAACAATGATGTGTGTTAATTTTCCCGATAATCGGTTGAGATGTAGATATATGTTCGTCCGATTTTATTAAATAGTGCACCAAAGTCCCGAAATTTGGCACAGCGTGCTGAATTAAGTGTAGAACGACGTGTGTTAAATTTCGTGAAAATCGGTTCAGATTTAGATATAGCTCCCATATATATTTTCATCCCATTTTAGGTAAATAGTGCACCAAAGTCCCTATATATCCTTCGATTTCTACGAAATTTGGCATAGCATTCTGAATTAAGCCTAGAACGATGTGTGTTAAATTTCGATTCAGATTTAGATATAGCTCCCATATATATTTTCGTTCGATTTTATGTTAATGGTGCACCAATGTCCCTATATATCTTTCGATTTGAACGAAATTTGGCATAGCGTACTGAGATAAGTCTAGAAAGATGTGTGTTAAATTTCGTGAAAATCGGTTCAGATTTAGATATAGCTCCCATATACATTTTCGTCCGATTTTATGTAAATGGTGCACCAAGTGCCTATATATCCTTCCATTTGCACGAAATTTGGATTTATAATTAAATGAAGAACTCAAAATGTGGCCGAACGTGTGACAAGTTTCGACGAAATCGGTTTAGGTTTTGATATTTTGCTTTACATTTTTGTCCCATTGTAAGAAGCAACTCTATATCTTACCAAAAGGTAGTATAGGTTGCAGAATGACATGTTTATTTCATGTTAATGGTCCTTCAAAAATGCGACGTCTGTTAGGATCCCATCTGTTGAATATACACAAAGTGGAGAAGAGTATCATATAGTCAGCTCCGTCCGACTTTACTACTTTCCTTACTGGTTTAAATATTATTTTTAAGCATACCGAAAAGGCGTGTATTTTTATACCCATCATCACACTGTGGTACAGGGTATTATGCCTTTGTGCATATGTTTGTAACAGGCAAAAGGAATCGAGATAGACCCATGGTTCCTTTTGAGAATATGCATAGAATCACTTTTTAAGTCGATTTATGCATGCCTGTCCGTACGTCCATGTATTTTTGTTAACAAAGTACAGGTCGCATTTATGATCCGATTTGGATAAAACTTGACACAGTTCATTTATATGGCCCAAGGACGAACCCTATTGAAATTGGAGAAAAACGGTTTAGATTTAGTTTCGTCCGATTTTATGTAAATGGTGCACCAAAGTCCCTATATATCTTTCGGTTTGCACGAAATTTGGCACAGCATAATGAATTTGGTCTAGAATGATGTGTGTTAAGTTTCGTTAAAATCGGTTCAGATTTATATATAGCTCCAATATCTATTTTCGTCCGATTTAAAGTAAATGGTATACCAAAGTTCCTATATATCTTTCGATTTGCACGAAATTTGGTATAGTGTACTAAATTAGGTTTAGAATTATGTGTGTTAAGTTTTCTGAAAATCGGTCCAGATTTAAATATAGCTCCCATATATGTTCGTCAGTTTTTTGTAAATGGTGTACCAAAGTACCTATATATCTTTCGATTTGCACGAAATTTGGCAGAGGGTATTAAATTGAATATAGTGATATAGTGATGGTGTATACAACGGTTACTCAATTAGGTCCATGTGTTTATACATAGCTCCCATACATAATTTTACTCGATTTCATACAAATGGTACACCAAAGAATCCAAGTATGCCCGTTTGACATACAATTTTTCCTTGATTTCAGAATTGTATGTGTATGGGATTTTTCAATTGGTTCAAATATCTATCTGGATAGAACATTAAATTTCGCCCGATTCCGTCTCAATGGTACTCCAAAGATTCTACGGCTGTTCTATCTGCAGGATATTGTAGATATTAACATGTCCTACATGTACCCAAAGTGGTGAAGGGTATCATATAGACGGCCCGTCCGACTTTTGAATTTTCCGTGAAGTTTTTACATATTATTTTTAAACATACCCAAGGGTCAAGGCATTTGTTGTGGCTATTGTGTGATATTACTCTGGAATTTTCTTAGTTTTGTATTGAAAAATTATGTTTTAAATATTTTTATATAATTACTAGCATATACCCGCTACTTTGTTAGCGAATGTGGGATGTATTTAAAACCCTATATCGACCATTATTAAAATTTTAAAACCATTTAGTACGTATGTTCTGCCATAGTATGTTCTCAAATCTACCTCTATATCTCAACCCTACACACCCATTCCGACCGCTACAGAAATCTACCTCTATACTAAATTTGGTGTAATTTTTTACCATTTGTACTCTTGTAATACTTATTTGAAAAAAAAAAATCTAATATAGCTTCACCCAAATCCAAATTGAATATCAGTTAGTGCACATTAATATAACTACCTACTTTAACAATCATAAGTACGAATTTCCAACACTTCCCATATACCCCAATCTTAATTCCAAACTTCAGGATTCTATCGGTTCATCTAAATCCAATTTGTATCACATTTAGTACCACTTAGAACACATAAGTAAACATTTCCATTACTACCTACATCATGCAATCCAATTGAAATCATGAATTAGATAAAATCTTATTTATAATCCAAATAGTATCAAATTTAGTACACAGTAGTACGAATTTCCAAAACTTCCTACTTAACCCAAACATACACTCCCACAGTGCTCCTAAATCCAAGTTTCAGGATTCCAACTCTATTGGTTCACCCACAATTCAATTTGTACCAAATTTAGTACACAGTAGTAACAATTTCCAAAAAATCCTACATACCCCAATTCTACACATCCACAGTGTTCCTAAATCAAAATTTCAGGATTCCAACCTATCGGTTCACCCACAATTCAAATTGTACCAAATTTAGTACACATTAGTACCAATTTTGAAATCTTCCTACATACTCCAATCCTACACCTGATCCTGAATCAAAATTTCAGGATTCAAACTCTATCGCTTCACCCACAATTTAAATTGTACCGAATTTGGTACACTTAGTACAAATTTCTAAAACTTCCTACATACCCCAACCCTACACCCCCACAGTGATCCTAAATCAAAATTTCACGATTTCAACTTTATTGGTTCATCCACAATTTAAATTGTACCAAATTTAGTACAAATTTCTAAAAATTCCTACATATTTCAATCTTACACCTCAAATGTGATCCTGACTCCAAATTGCATGATTCTACCTCTATTGGTTCACCTAAAATTCAAATTGTACTAAATTTAGTACCATTTAGTACGAATTTCAAAAACTTCCAACTTAACCCAAACCAAAATCTAAATTTCAGGATTCCAACTCTATCTGTTCACCCACAATTCAAATTGTACCAAATTTAGTACACAGTAGTACCAATTTCCAAAACTTCATAAATACCCAATCCCACACCGCCACAGTGATCGTAGATCTAAATTTCTGGATTCCAACTCTATCGCTTCAGCCATAACATAAATTGTACAAAATTTAGTACACATTAGCACAAATTTCTGCATATCTCAATCTTACACCTCAACAATGATCCTGACTCCAAATTTCTAATTCTAGCTCCATTGGTCCGCCTAAAATTCAAATTGTACAAAATTTAGTACCATTTAGTACGAATTTCAAAAACTTCCAACTTAACCCAAAGCAACACCCCCACAGTGCTCCAAAATCTAAATTTCAGGATTCGAACTCTATCGGTTCACCCATAATTCAAATTGTACCAAATTTAGTACACAGTTGTACGAATTTCCAAAACTTCGTACTTAACTCAAACCAACACCCCCACAGTGATCCTAAATCCAAATTTGAGGATTCCAATTCCATTGGTTCACCCACAATTTAAATTGTACCAAATTTAGTACACATTAGTACAAAATTTTAAAACTTCCTACATTTCTCAATCTTACACCCCCACAGTGATCTTAAATCTAAGTTTCACGATTCCAATTCCATTGGTTCACCCACAATTTGAATTGTACCAAATTTAGTACACATTAGTACAAATTTTTAAAACTTCCTACATATCTCAATCTTACACCTCAACAATGATCCTGACTCCAAATTTCATGATTCTAGCTCTATTGGTTCACCCAAAATTCAAATTGTACCAAATTTAGTACCATTTAGTACGAATTTCAAAAACTTCCAACTGAACCCAAACCAACACCCCCACAGTGCTCCAAAATCTAAATTTCAGGATTCCAACTGTATCGGTTCAACCACAATTCAAATTGTACCAAATTTAGTACACATAAGTACAACATTTTAAAACTTCCTGCATATCTCAATCTTACACCTCGACAGTGATCCTGACTCCAAATTTTATGATTCTAGCTCAATTGGTTCACCTAAAATTCAAATTGCACCAAATTTAGTACCATTTAGTACCCATAAGTAATAATGTATTAAACTGAGTCCTGACCCCAATCCTACACCCCTAAAATGATCCTAACTCCAAATTTCATTGTTTCAGCTCTATCGGTTCACCCAAATCCAAATTGTACCAATTATAGTACGATTTAGTACTTTTCGTACACTTCTTTTCGTACTTTTTCCAAAACTACGTACATATCACAATCCTATACTCCGACGGTAATGTTACTTTCAATTTTCAGGATTCTAGCTCCATTTGTACCTCCAAATCAAATTTGTACCAAATATAGTACCATATAGTACTTTTCGTACACATGAGTACACGATTTCAAAACCATCTCCTTATATCGACCCTACTTCCCAACCCTAATTCGCATTCCAAATTTCAAGTTTTTAGCTCTATCCGTTCTCATGCTACAGAATTGTACCAAATTTAGTACATTTTCGTACATTTCGGATAGTTGTAGTTCGAATTTCCAAAAACCCTTTGGTACAGCTATCCTACACTCCATCAGTGACCCTCAATCCAAATTTCAGAGTTCTAGCTCTACTGGTTCGCCAAATACAAATGATATCATATTTAGTACTTTTTAGTACTTTTCGTAGCCTTCTAGTACGAATTTCCAAAAACCCAGCCTTATCTGTCACATTTGGGCCAAGAGTGACCCTCACCCAAAATTTCAAGATTCTAGCTTCAGCCGTTTCGTCTGAGCGTTGATGAATCGTTAAATCAGTCAGTCAGTCAGTCAGTCAATCACTTTACTCTTTTATTAGTATAGATATCCAAAACTAGCTCCAACCAATTTCAAAACATTGTATTTGTTTTTGAAAAATATGGATGTGAAAATTATTTCAAATAACTTTGAACGCTTTTCATCAGCTCTATTGTTGGCCACATGTTGACGATTACCGAGTGTTTGAATACAAAATTGTTACAAATATTATTTTTCGCCATATGATGCCAATTTAGACGAGTAGTGGAATTTTCGAAAATAAAAAAAAAACTGCATAAAAATCCAAATCGAAACCAATAAAACTGACATACAATTTAAGTTCGAGAAAAAAACAAAATCACATACACGGCCCCGTTCAGACGCCCCGTGCAACATATCAGAGCTGGCCACTTGGATGGTTAGCTAGATGGATGGATGGATGAATGGCTAGATGGATATATAGACTCAATAATTATATAATAAAAAACCACCTGCCTTAAATAAACGAAGCAACAACAGCAGCAAAATGTGTCCCAATCGCAATTGAAATGAATAAAGTGATTTGAACTAAACAGAAAAAAAAAAACAGTCGAACATTTGCTTCGAACCAAAACTGGTTCAAAACACCAAATAAATCCTGTATCGAAAAAAAAGAAACAAAAAAAATCTAAACTACAGCTTCTATGACAAGTATAGAAAAACTGTACAAAAATCGAAAAAAACAACAACAACCAAAACCAAAAAATCTCAATCAATTGAAGGAATACAGTCATGTGGACAACAGCTAGACAGACTGAGAAAATTTACAGCCAAGCAACGAAGCTAACAAAATACCCCAACACTTTGGCCCAACAAATACGGTCATTAATTAAGGAGCTACAAAATTCCTCGAGCAAAAAAAAAACAAAAACAACAAAATTGTCTCATTAGAAGCAATTTAAAGCTCATTTGTTTATGGAATCGAACGAATTCGAAATCCTTCTCCAACACCTGCACCGCCTCATCCTCCACCTCGTCTTCGGGGTATGGCAATTCAACATTACATTTCAATGTTGAAATAGTTAAGTGAAATCAAATCAGCAAACCAAAATAGCCAAATATGTTGGCTGGCTGGAAAACAAAAAATTAAAACTTAATTTGCTACTAGCTGCTCCACAATTACAGATTATTGGCGCGCAATTTTTTTGGTTCGCTATATGGCTGTCTGGGCGATTGGTTGCCGCTGATCTGGTTTTACATTTCCGGGTGTTTTCTATTGCGAAGTTTGTTTACGCTTTTTATTCGAAATTAAACAAGTTTGCCGCCAAAAACTTTAAAAATATTTATTGTTCACAAAACGCTAAATGGGGGACAGTGGGACAAAAAAATACAAAATATTTTTTAGGCCCCACAAAAATTCACGACTTATGGTAGACCCTAAAAAATAGTAGTCAAAAAATCCAAAATAAAAAGTCCAAATGAAAACCAGTAAAGAAAGTAGTAAAGTCGGACGGGCCGATTTTCACGAAACTTGGCAGACATCATTCTAGGCTCAATTCAATATGTCATGCCAAATTTCGTGCAAATCGAAAGATATATAGGGACTTTAGTGCACTATTTACATAAAATCGGACGAAAATATATATGGCAGCTATATCTAAACCGGGATCGATTGTCACGAAACTTGGCAGACATCACTCTAGGCCCAATTCAGTACGTTGAGGCAAATTTCGTGCAAATCGAAAGATATATAGGGACTTTGGTGCACGATTTACATTAAATCGGACAAAACTATATATGGAAGCTATATCTAAATCTGAACAGATTTTCACGAAACTTAGCACACATCATTCTAGACTTTATTCAGTACGCTGTGCCAAATTTCGTGCAAATCGAAAGGTATATAGGGACTTCAGTCCACTATTTACATAAAATCGGACTAAAATATATATGGAAGCTATATTTAACTCTGAACTGAATTTCATGAGACTTCAGACACATCATCTAGACCTAATTCATTAGGCTATGCAAAATTTCGTTCAAATGGAAAGATTAATATTGACTTTATGTATGAGAGCTATATCAAAATCTGAACTGATTGTCTCGAAACTTGGCACACATCGTTCTGGACCTAATTCAGTACGATGTGTCAAATTTCGTGCAAATCTAAAGATATATAGGGACTTTGGTGCACAATTTACATTAAATCGGAGGAAAATATGTATAGGAGCTATAACTAAATCTGAACCGATTTTCAGGAAACTTAGCACATGTCATTCTAGACCCAATTCTGTACACTATACCAAATTTCGTGCAAATCGAGAGATATTTAGAGACTTTGGTACACCATTTACATTAAATCGGACGAAAACATATATGTGAGCTATATCTTAATCTGAATCGACTTTCAGGAAACTTGACACGCATCATTCTAGACCTAATTCATTACGCTGTGCTAAATGCCGTGTTAATCGAAACATATATAGGGACTTTTGTGCACTATTTACATTAAAAATATATATGAGAGCTATATCTAAATCTGAACCGATTTTCACGAAACTTAACACACATCATTTTAGACTTTATTTAGTACACTGTGTCAAATTTCGTGCAAATCGAAAGATATATAGGGACTTTGGTCCACCATTTACATTAAATCGGAAGAAAATATATATGAGAGCTATATCTAAATCTGGACCGATTTTCAGGAAACTTGGCAGACATCACTCTAGGCCCAATTCAGAACTTAATTCCAAATTGCATGCAAATCGTAAGATATGTAGGGACTTTGGTGCCCCGTTTACATTAAATCGGATGAAACTATAAATGGGAGCTATATCTAAATCTAAACCGATTTTCATCAAACTTGGCAGACATCATTATAGACCTAATTAATTACGCTGTGCCAAATTTCGTGCAGACCGAAATATATTTAGAGACTTTTACGCACCATTTACCTTAAATCGGACAAAACTATATATTGGAGCTATATCTAAATCTGAACCGATTTTCAGGAAACTTAACACTCATCATTCTGGTCCTAATTCAGAACTTAGTTCCAAATTTCATGCTAATCGAAAGATATGTAGGGACTTTGGTGCCCCGTTTGCCTTTAATCGGACGAAACTATATACGGGAGCTTTATCTAAATCTAAACCGATTTTCGTCAATTTCAATAGGGTTCGTCCTTAGGCCAAATAAATGAGCTGTGCCAAATTGTATCCAATTCGGAACATAATTTTTATATTTTTTTGGTAGTCAAAAAAATTTATTTAAAAAATCCACGCCTTGTGTTGACCCCTAAATCCTCGCCTTATGGTAGCCCAAAAAAATGTATTTAAAAAATCCACGCCCTGTGTTGACCCTTAAATCCTCGCCTTATGGTAGGCCCAAAAAAATGTTATTTAAAAAATCCACGCCTTGTTTTGACCCCTAACTCATCGCCTTATGGTAGGCCCAAAAAAATATTATTAAAAAAGTCCACGCCTTGTGTTGACCCCTAAATCATCGCCTTATGGTAGCCCAAAAAAATATTATTTAAAAAATCCACGCCTTGTGTTGACCCCTAAATCATCGCCTTATGGTAGGCTCAAAAAAATATTATTAAAAAAATCCACGCCTTGTGTTGACCCCTAAAGCCTCGCCTTATGGTAGCCCAAAAAATATTATTTAAAAAATCCACGCCTTGTCTTGACCCCTAAGTCCTCGTCTAATGGTAGACCCAAAAAAATATTATTAAAAAAGTCCACGCCTAATGGTAGGCCCTAGAAAATATTATTTAAAAAATCCACGCCTTATGGTAGGCCCTAAACAATCTACACCTTATGGTAAGCCCTAAAAACTCCACGCCTTATGGTAGGCCGTAAAAAATCAGCGCCATATGGTAGGCCCTAAAAAGTCCACGACTTATAGTAGGCCCTAAAAATATTATTTAAAAAGTCAACGCCTTATGATAGGCCCTAGAAAATATTATTTAAATAATCCACGACTTATGGTAGGCCCTAAAAATATTATTTAAATAATCCACGACTTATGGTAGGCCCTAAAAATATTATTTAAAAAATCCACGCCTTATGGTAGGCCCAATAAAATATTATTTTAAAATATTCTTCTTTCGTCCCACTGTGCCCCCAAAAAATAGTGAACTAATAGTTCAATGCATTTCCATTGGATTTATTTATGTTTGCGGCCAGCCTGTTTAACTTGATTAGCTGGGGCAGGATGTCGACAGGCCAGTAGAGTGGTGCTATAACCATGTGTCTACTTTGGCTGCTGTTGTTGTTGGTGGTGGTGTTTTAGCGATGATGATTGTTGGCTAAAAGTAGTTTAAGGCGACTTTGTTTGAATTATTTATTTTTTGTTTTTTGAAATATCAATTTTTCTAGATTTTTTTTGCAATTTTTCCAGTTTTCCTGCCAATACATCCTGTTTTTGTTGTAACCACAACAAACTAAGTTTATTAACCACTCTTTTGTTTTATGTGGGATTGTAGGTGAACTAATGTTGGTCGGATTATTTTTTGTTTTCTTATTTTTTGATCGCATCAAAAATGTGAGTCAAACGTCATTGGCCTGTGTGGCCGAGGAAAGCATGTTTGGCTTGTTTTTAGCCGACATCTCTTTTCCACCATGGGTGGAGTCCGCTGGGTCTTATGAGCTGTAATACTGATAATCCTTGTGTTATTTAATGTTAGCTTTTCTTTTTGCCAAAGAGTGTAGATAGTGTTATAAGGAAGGCCATACCTTATTATTTTTGTTGTGGCTAAAAGCAAATATAAATAACAATGGCCAGTAATAATAAGGAAGAGGTATCAGTGAAAACCGAAATTTATATATTTTTTAATCATTGAAAATAAGAAAAAAATAATGCTACCAAAAGACATTGATTTTTACATAATATTTTTTAGGTCCTACGAAGCATGCACACAAAGCGTGAATTAAAAAATATTTGTTAAGCATCCACCCTAGGCGTGGTTTTTTTAAATTATTTTTAAGGTCTCTACACAAGGCGTGGATTTTTTTAAATTATTTTTAAGGTCTCTACACAAGGCGTGGATTTTTTTAAATTATTTTTAAGGTCTCTACACAAGGCGTGGATTTTTTAAAATTATTTTTAAGGTCTCTACACAAGGCGTGGATTTTTTAAAATTATTTTTAAGGTCTCTACACAAGGCGTGGATTTTTTAAAATTATTTTTAAGGTCTCTACACAAGGCGTGGTTTTTTTTAAATAATTTTTAAGGTCTCTACACAAGGCGTGGTTTTTTTTAAATTATTTTTAAGGTCTCTATATTTATTTCATTTTTTTTTTAGTTTCTCCTTACCTGCACTTTAATAATTTCCCTCATTTCCGTTTGATAATTCGAACAGCGTGGTGGAAATTCGAGACACCAGGTGGCGGTACGAATTTTCACCGGCTGCATGGAAGGTGAACGTATCTGCTCCACATATTCCTCTTCGCGGGTACAAATGTGTTTATCCTCCAACGAGGAGGGATTTACTGGTGGTCCTGGAGGATTCGAAGCCACCAAATGGTGGCTGTGATTTGTTGAGGGATTAATTGAGTCCCCCAAAATTTGTTTACTATTATCTGCACTAACATCACCAATTATGCCAGCCGTTAAATCGGTATTAATTTTCAAACCACTATCATTGGCCTTGGCCACCACACAGGCGATAAATAAATTTAAGAAAATTAAAATTTTTAGAATTCTCAAAGTGGGTGTCATGATTGCAAGGAGAGGAGATTTTTTTTTGGTCTGAAGTTTAAATTTTGAATTTTCTGTAATTATTTGATTTTATTTTCACTTCACGATTTCCATTTTCTTTTCACTTTTAGAATTTTTATATTAAATTTTTTTTCTCCAGTTTCCGTTTTCCGCCAAAAAAAATTTCCGATTTATTTTTCCGATTTCGTTACTTAGCGTTTGAGGCACGTTTAAACGTTGTCGTTGTAAATTTCGAACTGATCTCGAAAGTGGAAATAAAATTTCGCCGTTGAATTGCAATTGAAATGTGAAATGCTGTTGTTCTTGTTGTTGTCGGTGTTCTGTTCTGACGACTCTCTCCCAAAAAAAAATGTCTCCAAATTCTATACAAATCGCTGTAGCCGCTGTGCGTTCTGAGTGTTCAAATTCGATGATTATGTTGTAGTTGTTATTGTTTTTGTTGCTGTTAATGCGTTTAATCTCTGCGTCATATTGTCTGCTCATAAAATTGTATGCATTTGTGTCATTACAACAATGCATCAGCAGCAGCGGTGGCGAACATACAAATCACACAATGATCCCCCGACGTAACCTATGGTGGAGGCAATTAGCCTCCAACTCACCCCACAGCAGTAGTAGAGAGAGTGAGGGTAACACTGTAGCCAGAATGTCGACAAATATCAATGCTAGCAACAATAATAACAACAATAAGCTCCAGCACGTTAGACTATATGTCGGAATTTTCGGAAAAAATAATAATAAATATTTTTTAGGTCCATATACAAGGCGAAGATTTTTTAAATCATTTTTTTCAAGCCACCCATAAGGCGTGGATTTTATAAATATTTGTTTTTCAAGCCACCTTTAAGGCGTGGATTTTTTAAATAATTTTTTTCCAAGCCACCTTTTTGGTGTGGATTTTTTAAATAATTTTTTTCAAGCCACCCATAAGGCGTGGATTTTTTAAATAATTTTTTTCAAGCCACCCATAAGGCGTGGATTTTTTAAATAATATTTTTCCAAGCCACCCATAAGACGTGGATTTTTTAAATAATTTTTTTTCAAGCCACCCATAAGGCGTGGATTTTTTAAATAATTTTTTTCAAGCCACCCATAAGGCGTGGATTTTTTAAATAATTTTTTTCAAGCCACCCATAAGGCGTGGATTTTTTAAATAATTTTTTTCCAAGCCACCCATAAGGCGTGGATTTTTAAATAATATTTTTCAAGCCACCCATAAGGCGTGGATTTTTTAAATAATATTTTTCAAGCCACCCATAAGACGTGGATTTTTTAAATAATTTTTTTTCAAGCCACCCATAAGGCGTGGATTTTTTAAATAATTTTTTTCAAGCCACCCATAAGGCGTGGATTTTTTAAAAAATTTTTTTCAAGCCACCCATAAGGCGTGGATTTTTTAAATAATTTTTTTTCAAGCCACCCTTAAGGCTTGGATTTTTTAAATAATTTTTTTCCAAGCCACCCTTAAGGCGTGGATTTTTTAAATAATTTTTTTCCAAGCCACCCTTAAGGCGTGGCTTTTTTAAATAATTTTTTTCCAAGCCACCCTTAAGGCGTGGCTTTTTTAAATAATTTTTTTCCAAGCCACCCTTAAGGCGTGGATTTTTTAAATAATTTTTTTCCAAGCCACCCTTAAGGCGTGGCTTTTTTAAATAATGTTTTTCAAGCCACCCATAAGGCGTGGATTTTTCAAATAATTTTTTTCAAGCCACCCATAAGGCGTGGATATTTTAAATAATTTTTTTCAAGCCACCCATAAGGCGTGGATTTTTTAAATAATTTTTTTCAAGCCACCCATAAGGCGTGGATTTTTTAAATAATTTTTTTCAAGCCACCCATAAGGCGTGGATTTTTTAAATAATTTTTTTCAAGCCACCCATAAGGCGTGGATTTTTTAAATAATTTTTTTCAAGCCACCCATAAGGCGTGGATTTTTTAAATAATTTTTTTCAAGCCACCCATAAGGCGTGGATTTTTTAAATAATTTTTTTCAAGCCACCCATAAGGCGTGGATTTTTTAAATAATTTTTTTCAAGCCACCCATAAGGCGTGGATTTTTTAAATAATTTTTTTCAAGCCACCCATAAGGCGTGGATTTTTTAAATAATTTTTTTCAAGCCACCCATAAGGCGTGGATTTTTTAAATAATTTTTTTCAAGCCACCCATAAGGCGTGGATTTTTTAAATAATTTTTTTCAAGCCACCCATAAGGCGTGGATTTTTTAAATAATTTTTTTCAAGCCACCCATAAGGCGTGGATTTTTTAAATAATTTTTTTCAAGCCACCCATAAGGCGTGGATTTTTTAAATAATTTTTTTCAAGCCACCCATAAGGCGTGGATTTTTTAAATAATTTTTTTCAAGCCACCCATAAGGCGTGGATTTTTTAAATAATTTTTTTCAAGCCACCCATAAGGCGTGGATTTTTTAAATAATTTTTTTCAAGCCACCCATAAGGCGTGGATTTTTTAAATAATTTTTTTCAAGCCACCCATAAGGCGTGGATTTTTTAAATAATTTTTTTCAAGCCACCCATAAGGCGTGGATTTTTTAAATAATTTTTTTCAAGCCACCCATAAGGCGTGGATTTTTTAAATAATTTTTTTCAAGCCACCCATAAGGCGTGGATTTTTTAAATAATTTTTTTCAAGCCACCCATAAGGCGTGGATTTTTTAAATAATTTTTTTCAAGCCACCCATAAGGCGTGGATTTTTTAAATAATTTTTTTCAAGCCACCCATAAGGCGTGGATTTTTTAAATAATTTTTTTCAAGCCACCCATAAGGCGTGGATTTTTTAAATAATTTTTTTCAAGCCACCCATAAGGCGTGGATTTTTTAAATAATTTTTTTCAAGCCACCCATAAGGCGTGGATTTTTTAAATAATTTTTTTCAAGCCACCCATAAGGCGTGGATTTTTTAAATAATTTTTTTCAAGCCACCCATAAGGCGTGGATTTTTTAAATAATTTTTTTCAAGCCACCCATAAGGCGTGGATTTTTTAAATAATTTTTTTCAAGCCACCCATAAGGCGTGGATTTTTTAAATAATTTTTTTCTAGCCAGCTCCCTCTCCCATTATCTCGCTGGAGTAGCTACTGCAGTAAAATCTCTTTTGATTACCACTTAATTAAATATTTTGTATGCCCAACTACATACACACACACACACACGAACAAAGTTCGACAGCAACAACACATGACTATTCTGATTACAAATGTTATTAAATTCAATTTAAAATAAAATGAAAAAAAAACTCCAACAACATTCTTAGTGTTGTTGTCCTTTGATTTGATTACGTGTGACCGCGTGTGTGTGTGTGCATTGGCATTATGCATTTCTTTATGCTGGAAAAATTAACAAATTATTGTTATTTTTTGTTGTTAATAAAAATAAATTAACAAAAGAAAAAAATAAAACATAAAACGTGCTTAGGCACCCATATTTGAAGGTAAGGGGGGTGAACCCCATTTTGAGTGAAAATTCTCACACTCACCGTCAAGTGGACTCTATAATTTACATACTAATAGACCCGCATAGCAGTGAGTGAAGTTCAGCCATGTGATAAGATAGGTGTGTGAGTGTGTATGCCTATGTGTTTGTACAACACGCCCCATTAGTTAAAATGGAAGTTGGATTTTTATAATATCACACGCAACATGTTAATCACCTTTTTTTGATATCACGCTTTGCATCAAAGCAAGGTCAGCCGATGTGGGAAATGTAACAGGAAGGTGTGTTGAATGAAAAAAAAATTTGAAAATATGCAAATATTTAAATTTAATTTCTTAGGGATGTGGGGCTTGATTTTTTTAAATGCACTACTTATGGGTATCTTGAACGGCTTATAGGCCCCTGGAAAAAAATTATTTAAAAAATCCACACCTTATAGAGACCCTGGAAAAAATGATTTAAAAAATCCACACCTTATAGAGACCCTGGAAAAAATGATTTAAAAAATCCACGCCTTATGAATGACTCGGAAAAAAATTATTTAAACCAGTAAGGAAAGTAGTAACGTCGGACTGGGCCGACTATATGATACCCTCCAGTTTGGGTATGTTGTACCTCCACTTTGGGTCAGTTGTACCTATGTATCCTTACAATTGCATATCACTGTCCCCTCGAAGGAATATGCTCATGTCTCTCTGTAACCTTTGATAAATTTAATTTCATTCGGGCAGATTTAGAGTCGTCTGCGTACCATGGAACAAATTTATGGAAAACGATTTATAGCACAATTGATACACGATATTCGGTACGCAGCACTGTTAAAAATTTAATTTCAATTAGGCACCCGTTCGAAATACATATGGAAGCTATGGCTGCATCTGTACCGAATACATATGCATATGTTGGAGCTATATCGAAATCTGAAGCGATTTTCTCGAAACTTACCACACATCATTCTAGACTCAGTTCAGTGCGTTATGCCAAATTTCGTGCAAATCGAAAGCTATATAGGGACTTTGGTACACCATTTACCTAAAATCGGACGAAAATATATATGGGTGCTATATCTAAATCTGAACCGATTTTCACGAAACTTGCCAGACATCACT
>NW_026874512.1:0-16330 GCF_032173495.1 Musca vetustissima
GTTTCCCGAAAATCGGTTCAGATTTAGATATAGTTCCCATATATATTTTCGTCCAGTTTAACGTAAATGGTGTACCAAAGTAAGTATATACCTTTCGATTTGCACGAAATTTGGCACAGCGTAATTAAGTAGGTCAAGAATGATATGTTTTAAGTTTCCTGAAAAAAGGTTCAGATTTAGATATAGCTCCCATATATATATTCGTCCGATTTTAGGTAAATGATACACCAAAGTCCCTATATATCCTTCGATTTGTACCAAATTTGGCATAGCGTACTGAATTGAGTATAGAATGATGTGTGCTAAAATTCGGGAAAATCGGTTCAGATTTAGATTTTATATAAATGGTGCAACAAAGTCTCTATATATCCGGTCCGATTGGCACGAAATTTGGCATAATGTACTAGATTAAGTCCCGAACGATGAGTGTTAAGATTCGTGAAAATTGGTTCAGACCCCACATATATTTTCGTCCGATTTTACATAAATGGTGCACCAAACACTTAATGTTAGTCCGATTAACACGGAATTTTGCACAACGTATCAAATTGAGACTTGAATGGCGTTATTGCGTTTTGTTGAAATTGGTGCAGATGTAGCCATAGCTACCATATTTATTTCGTATGTGTGTCTGATTGAGATTAAATGTTTAACAGTATATCTTGTATCAATTTAGATAAAGCACATATTCTTACCAACAATTATCAATTTGGCTCCAGTATTTGGGGTATCCCTTAAGGTTTTTTTTTTGTAGATTTTCTGTGTTTTTAAACCAAATTGGGAATAATTTAGTATTTTGAATTATCACTGGATGTGAAAGCTTCGTACCAACAATTATCAATATTGACTTAAGTTGCAGGATAGGTCCCACATAGACGGAACTCCCATTTTGTGGTAGCTTGAGGAATATGGGCACGTTTTGCAACCAAATTGGCTATAATTATACCCTACACAACCATGTTGTCAGGGTATTATAGCTATGTACAACCCCAGAGTTTGTAACGCAGCGAAATATTGGTCCTAGACAAACCTTTAAGTATGTCGATAATCATATCTCGACTAGTTGAATCGATCTAGACATGTGTGTCCGTCCGTTTGAACATTATACTTTGTAAGCACAATACAGGCCACAGTTATGGTTCTGGACAATGAAGACCTCTATTGTTTTTGGTAAAGATCGGTTAATATTTGGAGGATGAAATGAACCAAATAATATTTAGCGGGTCAAATAGACCCTGAATTTTGTGTGAAAAATGACAACATTTGTATAATATAGCGTATATAATTATCCCTGAAGGACATAGACCCGAGAAGTTGATAGTATATCCAAGAGTGGTTTACCTTTAAATTGATACCAATTGCATTTTCGTATGTACTCGGATGTGGGAGTTACACTTAAATATTTACAGGTGCTTACGTATTCATATATTATTTAGTAAACCATTACAACACTAGAGGGCGGAAATATGGCGCTGATCGCCTTGAAATTTACTTTACTTCCTCCTCAAGGCGAAGTCTTTCCAATAGATACTAAAATTGTCTCAATGAACACATTAACTGTATGCATTTGTTCTTTCAATATGTATGTAGCTTGTTTGTCCGTGCTATACGTTTTGAAACACTTTCATTCCCGATATAAAGTCCTGAGTCTATATTTTTCCCAGGTTAACAAAAATAAAAAAAAAATAATTTTCTTTATAAAGTATTTAATTTTATAACAACAATAACTTAAATATTATTTCCTTAGTATTTCCACATTATTTACATCAATGGTAAACGTTAAGGCCATAAATCATACAAATATACCATTAAATTGTCTTTGTCGAACTAAAAGTAAATATTTATCGCATTCTTTTTATTATTATTGTACTAGTCAAAATTATTTACTTTTTTTATTTACTGTTTGTCTAGCTAAAAATTCCTGTTAGTCTTTATTTACAAAGTGTGACAGCGAGACAAGGAGACGCTATCAGAACAATAGACCACATGACAGTTGTAGAATGGTTGCATTGGTGGAAAACGTTATGAAATATGAGAGTATAAATATTATTGTCATTTATCAAAGCTTTTTATATTAAGATTTTGCAAATTGGTTAAAATAAAAGGAGAGGGGATTTCACAATAAAACATACATATAAAGAAAAAATTAGCCCAAGTAAAGTTTATAAATGATTTATTAGATACACATTTTGGGACCAGACAATATTTTACCAAAAAGTGATTATTTACGAATGAAGAGATAAAACAAGATAAACTCGCTTTTAAATTTTTTAAACCCCGCTCTCATCCTCGCCTGACGCTTTGACTAAAAATCGCTTGATAATTTAAACCAGTAAGGAAAGTAGTAAAGTCCGACTAGGCCGACTAAATGATACCCTTCACCACTTTGAGTATATTCTGTATATGTATCCTTAAATATGTGCTCTTTATCTATATCTAAACCGACTACCATCAATCCCTACACATGTCATTCTGCAACCTATGCTAAATTTTGTAAATCGATTTAAAGCAAACTTGGCACATGCTGTTTAAAATTATATCTCATGAAAAAGTCGAAATTGTATATGAAACAAGAACACGAAACTTTGCACACATCATTCTAGAGTTAATTCAGTACGCTATACCAAAATTCGTGCAAATCAAAAAATTTCCAGGGACTTCAGTGGGCTATTTAACTAAAATCGGGCGAAACTATATATGGGAGCTATATCTAAATCTGAACCGATTTTCACGAAACTTTGCACACATCATTCTAGACTTAATTCAGTACTCTATGCCAAATTTCGTTCAAATCGAAAGATATGTAGGGACTTAGGTACAACATTTACCTTAAATCGGACGAACATTTTAATAGGGTTCGTCTTTGGGCCATACAAATGACCTGTGCCAAATTTCTTCCAATTCGGATCATAAATGCGACCTGTACTTTGTTTACAATTTAACACGGACAGACAGACAGACAGACGGACGGACATCCATAAATCGACTCAGAAAGTGGTTCTATGTATATTCTCAAAATTAACCATGGGTCTATCTCGATTAGTTTTGCCTGTTACAAACATATGCACAAAAACATAATACCCTGTACCACAGTGTGGTGAGGGTATAAAAGGCGTTCCTGATGGGAGTTTCAATTATTACATATCTCATTATTGCGGATATGTAATAGTTTGAATATAATAAGAATGGATGCTGCGACATGGGCCTCCGAAATTCCTATGTCTGTTATAATATATACATATTGTATATTTTTATACCCTTCACCACACTGTGGTACAGGGTATTATGTCTTTGTGCATATGTTTGTAACAGGAAAAATGAAACGAGATAGACACATGGTTCCTTTTCAGAATATGCATAGAATCACTTTTTAAGTCGATTTATGCATGTCCGTCCGTCGGCCGCCTGTCTGTCCATGTTAAATTGTAAACAGAGTACAAGTCGAATTTATGACCCGAATGGGATAAAATTTGGCATAGATCACCTATTTGGCCCAAGGATGAACCTTATTGAAATTGGGAAAAATCGATCCAGATTTAGATATAGCTCCCATATATATTTTCGTCCGATTTAATGTAAATGGTGTACCAATATCCTTATATATCGTTCGATTTGCAAGAAATTTGGCATTGCGTAATGAATTATGTCTAGAATGATGTGTGTTAAGTTTCCGGGAAATCGGTCCAGATTTAGATATAGCTCCCATATATTTTCGTCCGATTTAAGGTAAATGGTGTACCAATGTCCCTAAATATCTTTCGATTTGCACGAAAATAATTAGGTCTAGAATGATGTGATGATTTGCACGAAATTTGGCATTGCGTAATGAATTATGTCTAGAATGATGTGTGTTAAGTTTCCTGAAAATCGGTTCAGATTTAGATATAGCTCCCATATATATTTTCGTCCGATTTAAGGTGAATGGTGCACCAAAGTACTTATATATGTTTCGATTTGCACGTAATTTGGCATAGCCTACTGAATTAAGTCTAGAACGATGTGTGTAAATTTTCTTGCAAATCGGTTCAGATTTTGATATAGCTCCCATATATATTTTCGTCCGATTTTATATAAATGGTGCACCAAAGTCAATAGATATCTTTCGATTTGCACGAAATTTGACATAACGTACTGAATTGAATCTGGTATGATGTGTGTTATGTTTCGTGATAATCAGTTCAGATTTAGATATAGCTCCCATATATATTTTCATCCGATTTAAGGTAATTGGTGCACCAAATACCCTATATATCTTTCGATTTGCACGAAATTTGGCATAGCATAGTGAATTGCGTCTATAATAACGTGTGCTAAATTTCGGGAAAATCGGTTATATAGCTCAGATATATATTTTCATTCGATTTTAGGTAATTGGTGCACCAAAATCTCTGAAAATCATTCGATTTGCACGAAATTTTTCATAGTGTACTGAAATTTTTCATTGCACGAAAGTTAACCACCCTAAGAATACCACAAACTTTCAAAGAATACTCACTACGCATTAAAACTTTTACCATCATTTTTATATTTTATTTTTATATTTTATTTTATTGCAGTATTTGAGATCGAGCCTTAAAATTAGCACATGCCCCGCAATGTATGTGGAGGAGGCTCGTATATGTCTATGTTTAATATCGGTCAATTTCTTGACACAGCCCCCATATAATAACCCACCCTCGAAAAAATTTAATCACAAAAAATGTATATCGATTTAGCCATATGCGTTTGACTGTCCGTCTGTTGAGGACAGAGCTCCGAAATTTGCCATTTGCTATTACATCTACGATGTTTGCTATTGACAATGTGCACGTTCCTCAAGCAAAATTTCTGTGATTCTTATTATGATTCTTATTCTTACTATACAGTACACGTCCGTAGCAATATTAACTCAAGTTTCGGGTAACCCTCTTTAAATGGTACCTCCTTTTATTTAGTATTTAGGGGGTCCTTGGCACATTTGTGCAACTGAATTTGACGTAATTATATATTTTGCGTTATAGAGTAGTAAATCTGCCTACCGGAAACTATTAATATTGATCCACTTTTTATATGAGACGCATTTTCCCAGATGGGGGGTTTGGGCACGTCATTCAACCAGATTGGCTGTAATTTTATAGTTTGAATTCTCATTGGGTGTCGAATGTATCTACAAAAAAATTGTCTGAGTATAACGCCCATTTTCAACTGTCACGTGTTAATTTCATTTTCTTGTGGAAGCTTCGATCGATTTTGAATATCCACTTTATGGTGGATCGGCATGACCGACGACGTTAATACTTGTTCAAAACTCGGTCCCCATATGCCAGAATGTATTGTGAAAGTTGTAGCCGAATTTTACCTCTGTATTTTGGCTTTCTAGATTTTGGTGAATGAAATACTCATACACAGAAAGTTTTCAATGTTATAGCCCCATTCAAGAGACCTTCTTAATTTTTGGAACAATGAATTTTGCTGACCATTTCTCCAATACGAGTGTCTGTAATTTGGCATTTAAATTTCTCGGAATATAAATAACCTAATAATAGGCAATGTACAATGACATAGCTTACATATAAAGGTCCCGATCTTTCTACGAAATGTTTAATGCACACATTTGTTGACATGATCCCCTTCCCTGTTCAAAATGTCGTGATATTTGGATTACTATTCGAGGTCTGTAATACGTATTCCCAAATAAATATTTCGATCATATGGAATTCGAATAAAACGCTGTAAACACCTCATTTGCTAAAGCTTTAACAATCGTTCACGCTGTCATTACAAAATTGCTAAATTTGTTCTCAACAAATTAACGTTGAATATAAATTTATGCCAGCATTCACTTTTCCTGTCATTCCCTGTGTTAATTTTTTTTATTTTCTTAGGTTTCCTCATTTAAGTCCATTACTTTTAGCCGTTTGTTTTTATGTTCCAGCGTTGCAGCAGTTCAGCTGCATTGAGTGTTCAGCGTTGCTGCTGATTCAGTTGCTGCAATTCTCGTTACTATTTTTACAATGTTCCGGAGAACACAGTTAACACTAATACAATTTATGTTGAACTTTATTTAACTTTAATTTAATCCTTAGAGGTTTATGTTTTATATCCTTCATTCATTTATTCGTTTGTTCCTTGTTATGTGAGCGCTCTCTCGCTTGGCTGTGGTGGTTTAGAAAGTGCAAAAGCGGAGTTAGTATTGTGAATGAGTGTATGGGTGTGTGTGTGTGTTTGTGTAGCACTCACCCCTTTTACCACTTTGTTGCAAGAAAAAAAAAAAACAAACGAACTAAACCTTATTGCCCCCAACAGTTAGTCCTGGGGCCAGTGTGTTGAGAGACCTATACGCTTTCTGGCGGTTAGCTTCTATTTTAGTTGTTGCTATTTTTGTTTCGTTTTTTATTATTTCTGCAACATTGCTTTAAGCGGTTTTAATGCTTAAAGCTAAAGTTTATTTTAAGTTTAAACTTAGTTTGCTATAGATGTCTTTGTGTATGTTTATATATTTGAATTTGCCATAGGATGTTTAGCTGACTTCAAATCCTTTGAGTGTTAGTTTAGCTTTGGCGATGACTGCTGGCTTACAGGGTGAGAGTTTTGCAATGAAATTGAAAATAGCAATTCTTTCATGCCAACATTTAATTTTTATTTTTTCCGTTCCGTTTAAATGCCAAGAGGGCAAAACTATATTACTCACATAATGAGGAATAGCTGAGCAATGATATTACATTAAGAGTGTGTATCTAGACTAATAAAAGAGTAAAGTGATTGACGGACTGACTGATTTAACGATTCATCAACGCCCAGACGAAACGGCTGAAGATAGAATCTTGAAATTTTAAGGCTGATAAGGCTGGGTTTTTGGAAATTCGTACTAGAACGGTACGAAAAGTATTAAATAAGGTATCATTTGTATTTGGCGAACCAGTCTCGCTAGAACTCTGAAATTTAGATTGAGGGTCACTGGTGGAGTGTAGAATAGATGTAGAAAAGGGCTTTTTGTAAATTCGAACTATAAGTAACCGAAAAGTACTGAAATGTACTAAATTTGGTACAATGTCGTAGCATGTGAATGCATTGAGCTAAAAACTTGAAATTTGGAATGCAAATTAAAGTTGAGAAGTAGGGTCGATATGAGGAGAGTTTGGAAAGCGTGTACTCATGTGTACGAAAAGTACTATATGGTACAAATCGAGCTGGAATCCTGAAAATTGAAAGCAACATTACCGTCGGAGTGTGGGATTGGGATATGTACGTAGTTTTGGATTTTATTTACTTATGTGTACGAAAAGTACTAAATCGTGCTATAGTTGATACAATTTGGAACAATGAAATTTGGAGTTAGGATCATTGTAGGGATGTAGGATTTGGGTCAGGATTCAGCTTAACAAATTAATACTTATGGGTACTAAATGACACTAAATTTGGTACAATTTAAATTTTAGGTGAACCAATAGAGCTAGAATCATGAAATTTGGAGTCAGGATCACTATGGAGGTGTAAGATTAAAATATGTAGGAAATTTTAGAAATTTGTACTAATGTGTACTAAATTTGGTACAATTTAAATTGTGTGTAAAGCGATAGAGTTGAAATCATGAAGTTTTGATTTAGGATCACTGTGGAGATGTAGGATTGGGGTATGTTGGAAGTTTTGCAAATTGGTACTACTGTGTACTAAATTTGGTACAATTTAAATTGTGGGTCAACCGATAAAGTTGGAAACCTGAAACTTGGATTTAGGATGACTGTGGAGTGTAGGTTTTGGAAAAAAGTACTACTGTGTACAAAATTTGGTACAATTTGAATTGTAGGTGAACCTATGGAGTTGGAATCCTGAAACTTGGATTTAGGATCACTGTGGGAGTGTAGGATTGGGGTATGTAGGAAGTTTTGGAAATTCGTACTACTGTGTACTAAATTTTGTACAATTTGAATTGTGGGTGAACCGATAGAGTTATAATCCTGAAATTTGGATTTAAGAGCACTGTTGGCGTGTAGGATTGGGGTATATAGGATGTTTTGTAATTTGTACTACAGTGTACAAAATTTGGTACAATTTGAATTGTGGGCGAACCTATGGAGTTGGAATCCTCATTCATGGATTTAGAATCACTGTCGGGGTGTTGGATTGGGGTATGGAGGAAGTTTTGGAAGTTCGTATTACTGTGTACAAAATTTGGTACAATATGAATTGTGGGTAAACCTATAGACTGGAATTCCTGAAGCTTGGTTTTAGAATCACTGTCGGGGTGTAGGATTGGGTTATTTAGGATCGGGGTATGCATGAAGTTTGGTGGATGGTTGGAGAGGGTGCTTATGGAAATAATGTGTGCTAAATGGAAATAATGTGTGCTAATGTGAACCGACTTAACTGAACGATTAATAACCAGATGCATTTGTAAATTTATATTAAGTTTGTTTCTTCGTTTATAATTAATCGAAATAATCACTTCCAACCCTATTATATTACAGTACATGTAATTAGGGCAGATTTAGATTCGTTTAGAAAAATATGTTAATCGATTTAAATCAAACTATTCATAATGCTGCAACACAGAACGCTGATGACAATATAATCTCCAGTTCATCCACAATAATCAGTTCATTAGTAAGTGGCCATTTTAAATCTTGGTGCATAATTTGCTGAAAATCGGAACTTATATATGGGAGCTATATCTAAATCTTAACCGATTTCAATAAAATTGGAACAATTTAGGCTATCATAACTTCAGTTCGTTGTGCAAAATTTTGGGGCAATCAGCCCAACTTTGGGCTGGACGAAACTATATATGGGAGCTATATGTAAATCTGAACCGATTTCATTTAAACTTGGCACACGTTAATCTACACCAACTTCAGTTCACTGTGCAAAATTTTGTGCCAAACGGACTAAATTTGAATCTTTGGTCCAAATTGTGCTAAAAATCGGACGAAAATATATATGGTAGCTATATCTAAATCTGAACCGATTTTTACAAATTTCAATAGGGTTCGTCCCTGGACCAAATAAATGAGCTGTGCCAAATTTCATCCAATTCGGATAAATGCGTCCTGCAATTTGTTTACAATTCAATATGGACAGACGACAAATCGACTCAGAAAGTGATTCTATGTATATATTTTCAAAAGGAACCATGGGTCTATCTTGTTTCCTTTTGCCTATTACATACATACGCACAAAGACATAATAATCTGTATCAAAGTGTGATAAAGGGTATAAAAATAAACGTTTTACTGAGCCTTGAAAAAACAATCTTTAAAACCAGAGCCGATCATATGATACCCTAAACAGCTTCCACGAAAATCTAACTTTCTGTGGTTATATATTCTGAGCATGGAATATATTTCTCTATATTTGCACCCTCTTGACCGACAAGAGGTCAACAAATATTACTAATATTCAATAAATCCCTTCTAATTATTTGTCCAGATTCCCTTCAACGTAAGTTGTGTTATGATGTTCGACTTTCAATTGTGGCCTATATATAGACTAGAAAAAACACAAAAAAAAAATAAGTTTTCGGTCCACCTCATCCCAATATTATTATCTGATCATCACCGAAAATTATAGGCGTTATCCTTGACCATACCTGGATCCTCATGGAAAATTTCAAAGTTCATTAATAAATCCAAACCTTGTTTTGGTCCTTGAAAAAATATTCTTTAATAAATCCCCGCCTCAGTTGGCCCTTGAAAATTATTCTTTAATAAATCCACTCTTGGTTTAGTCGTTAAAATTTTCTCTTCAATAAATCCGGTATTGTTTTTTATTTTTGAGCTGTCATTGTAATTTTGTATTAATTATTCAAATATCTCTAAAATAACACAACTAAAATAACTATTGTTTTATGTCTTTTTTCGGTTTGGTTAATGATTATGTTAATAACAATACAATATAAAATATCATATATTTCATTCATGTAAAATACACACACACACACACGTACACAATACACATGTCATTCTTTACATTCACATGGATTTATGTACCGCTATGACGGCTTTGAATGAAATTGCATAATTTATTGTTAACAACAATTCACTGTCAACAACAACAATGTATGGCAATGACGTTCACGACGCTGTCGAGGGCAACAGCGATGGCGAACAGGCGAAAATCCAATAACAACTATTGTTAATAGAAAACCAAACAACGGCGAACAGAAAAAACAGGAAAATAAATAAACCACCAAAAAGGGAAAACATAGACAACCGGTAAACAATAGACCGAACCGAACCGACCGAGTTGACACAAACACCCAAACAATGCCACGACCAACCAAAGCAACAACAACAACAAACAGCTACTAAAATAGAACGCATATGTAAATATTATGCGAACAAAAAGGTTAAATGTTAATAAAACTGATAGACAATAAATTTTGTGATGTCGTTGTATTTGTTGTTGCTGTTGTTGTTTATAATAATATGTTTATATCTTCTACATATGTTCGTTATAATGCATATTTCGTTTGTATGTGTGTGCGCGCGTGTGTATATTAATAGTATAAATACATAAAGTTGTCATTAAAACTATCATCGTAGTTCTATTAAAATAAAGACAATGTCTAGGAGCTTTTTTTTGGGAAAATGATTCATTTAGAAATTTATGCAAATGTCGAATTTTCATTTGAGCTATTTTATGTTCCCGCTAATGGATTTTGTGTGGTTTGACATTAAGGAAATAATAACCCTTTTCACAAAAGGAAGACAATAATGAGTCAACAAAGAAAATAGTAAATAAATGAAAGTAGGAATAGGATTTAGTCAGTGGGACGGAACATGTGGTAGTCTTAACCTAAGAGATTAATTTGTCGGGATGTGTTAGTAATTAAAATGATTAATAATATGTAGCGAACAAAAATCGATGGAAAACACTACATAAAAAATTTTCAATTACAGTTTATTTCTAAAACCTTAAATAATGCAACTGGGACGGAATTTTTATACAGTGCCGGAATTTTTATACAGTTATATAATTAGACCATACCTGAAAAAAATAAATTAAAAAAATCTGCAAAATTTATTTAAATTGGCAGCAATTTAAATTAAAACCAGTGAGCGGAACAGTTATTCGGACGGGGCCGACCATATGACATCCTACACAACTTCCACGAAAATCTAACTTTCAGTGGTAATACTTTCTGAACTTGGGTAATATTTCGCGTGATTTGCACCCTCTTGACCGACTGGAGGTCAAAAAATATTACTAATATTCAGTATAGCCCTTCTAATTACTTGTACAGATTCCCTAAAACCGTGGGTTGTGTTATTATGTTCGGTTTTAACTGTGGCCTATAGATCGACTCGAAAAAAGCAAAAAATTAAGTTTCGGTCCACTTCATCCCAATATTGTTATCACCGAAAATTATCGGCGAATACGTAAGCACCTGTAAATATTTCAGTGTATCTCCGAATACATACAATAATATAATTGGTATCAATTTAAAGGTCAACCACTCCTTTTGGATATACTATCAACTTCTCGGGTCTATGTCCTTCAGAGTTAAATACATAGGCTATAGAATACAAATTTTGGCATTTTCACACAAAAGTCAGGGTCCATTTGACCCGCTAAATATTGACCCATCTTTGTCAAACCAGGTATGCTTATTCTTTGACCCGATACCCTTCTCCATGTATAAATTCGCGATGTTTGGGCCATAATTGCGTCCTCTGGAGCGACCAGAAAATTAGACAAAAATAAAGTTTTTGGTCCATTTCATACCCTAAATATTAACCAATCTTTACCAAAAACAATAGGGGTATTCATTGGCCATAACCCATCCTTCATGCAAAATTTCATGACGATTGGTCCATAACAGTGGTCTGTATCGTGTTTTACAAATTATAATGTACAGACGGACGGACACACATGTCTAGATCGATTCAGCTAGTCGAGAAATAATGATATGCATACTTAAAGTTGGGTCTAGGACCAATATTTCGCGGCGTTACAAACTCTTGGGGCTGCACAAAGCTATAGCCCTGACAACATAGTTGTGTAGGGTATAGTAAAAGGTTTACAATACAAACTTAAAATTGGGAAAGTTGGCCTTTGTACGAAAAATAGAGATCCGAATGGTCCAGAAATTTTCTAGAATAACTAGAGATCAATAAAAATTTATAAAAATAACCAAAAATATCGGAATAAACCAGTAAGAAAAGTCGGACGGGACCAACTACCCTTTACCACTTTGGGTACATACAAGAGATCAATATCCTTTAGATAGAATAGACATAGCGCCTTTAGAGGACGATGGAAATGGAATCGGACGAAATTAACTGCGTTATAGCATTCGCATATATCAATCCAGAATTAATTCAGTAAGCTATGCAAAATTCTGTCTCAATCAGACAAATATTGGCCGTATGATGCACCATTTACATAAAATCGGACGAAAATATATGTGGGAGCTATATCTAAATATAAACCGATTTCATCAAAACTTCGCATACATCAATGTGGACTTAAGTCAGTACTCTGTGCCAAATTTTGCCTCAATCGGACCAATATTCGGATTATGATGCTTTTACATAAAATCGTACGAAACTTTATATGGGAGCTTTATATAAATCTAAACCGATTTTCTTCAATTTCAATAGGGGTCCTTGGACCAAATAAGTGACATATGCCAAATTTTATCCAAATCGGATCAGAAATGCGACCTGTACTTTGTTCACAAAAATACGTGGTGAGACGGACATGCATTAATCGACTCAGAAAGTTATTCTATGCATATTCTCAAAAGGAACCATGAGTCTATCTCAATTCCTTTTGTCTATTACAAACATATGCACAAAGACATAATATCCTGTACCACAGTGTGGTTAGGTCAAAACTCACAAATTACCTAATGAACCAATATTTATATTTTCTGATAGACATATTTTCAATTTAATGATAATTCAAAAGATTAAATGGGGACCAATTCGGTTGAACTACGTGGTTCGGTTCACCAAAATAGGGAAATTTGGAGGATATCTTTATATAGGGGCTATCCTAAAAATTTTCAAATATTTATCATTTTATACCCTCAGCACATACACTTTGATACGGCAAATTTGTACCTCATCGAAATATTGGTTTTAAACCCCTGTTTTTTTGGAATTACAAATCTCGTCCGTCCGTCTATCTGGTCGGCTGGTGCACACGATAACTCTCGGAGGCCGTAACCGATT
Organism: Musca vetustissima; assembly: GCF_032173495.1. Taxonomy (NCBI): domain Eukaryota; kingdom Metazoa; phylum Arthropoda; class Insecta; order Diptera; family Muscidae; genus Musca; species Musca vetustissima. The sequence continues at coordinate 13,158 of NW_026874512.1, forward strand.
TCATGCAAATTTTTCATATTGTAATATTTTTATCAAAATTAGTTCAAGTTTGATGATGGGTCAACTTCTTCTGGTACCTCCCCCAAAAACTGGTCAAACTGCTGCTAAAAATTAATTTGTATTATATTATGCCTTTGTATGGGGGGTTATGTAAAAATATGGTATGCATCGGAAATGCCAAAATATAACTGTTTGGTAACTGTCACTTCAGCAATGTTCTGGGGACCATCAAAATATGTATAGAAGGGCTGGATAGGGAGGGGGTTAAACTTAAAGATCGAACCCAAATCTTTGTCCACAATTGATTCGTCTGAAAAAGTCTCAAATTTTAAAAAATCCGGTTGAAGAATATTATTTAAAAAAATCACGCTTATATGTCTACTGATGTTTAAAAAATGTTCTTCAAATATATACGCTCTATTGGTCCTTGCAAAAATATTCTCCTCTATTGGTCCCTAAAAAATATTCCTTAAAATATTCACGCCTATTGATTCTAAATTTAGAACATTTTTTAAAAGCAAAAACCGTTAGATGACTTCCTAAAGAACCAAGGTCTCTTCTGAAGGTTCCCGTTGCACAGGAGCACTTCAAAAAGGTCTCTTTTATATATCAGAATTCCTGAAATGTATATTCTCTAGATAATAACTCAAAACTCTGAATGAACTCTGAATCCTTGAAGGAGATCTGAAGTTTCTATCTGTAAAAAATATCAACGCTCTTTAAGTCCATGGAAACATATTCTTTAAGAAATCCGCTCTCTTTTGGTTCTTGAAAAACATTCTTTAACAAATGTACGCTCTTTAAATTATCCACGTTCTATCCATGATCCATGCCTATTTAATTGATGGACTTTGAAGTAATTTTTTATTAAAAAAATCCAGGCTCATTTTGTCCTTGGAAAATATTCTTAAACAAATTCGCGCTCTATTGGTACCGGAAGCAATATGCTTTTAACTATCCACACCTGCAATGACCTATATAAGAATATTCTTTAAAAAATCGACGCTCCTTTGATCATTAGAAAAATATACTTTAAAAATCACCTTTTTTTTGGTCCTTGGAAAAATATTTTTTTAAAAAATTTCGTTTTTTTAAGTGTCCACGCTTTATTGGACTTTGAAAAAAAAAATATTCTTTAAAAAAATATTCTAAAAAATGCGCTCCTTATTAGACCTTAAAAAACAGTCTTTGGATCTACACATAATAGACATTGAGAAAAACACACTATAAAAAATGCCACCTTAACTGAACTTTAATATACCCATATTCTATTGGTCTTTAAACAAATATTCTTCAACAAATCCATGCTCTATTGGTTCTTGAAAACTCTGTTCACTCTGTTCGTCTATAGAAAGAAATATTCTGGAAAAAAACAACGACTATGGCTCTGTTGGTCCATAAAAATATTCTTTATTCGTGCATATGTTGAAGTGGTCCTTAAAGAAATATCCTTCAGTAATACACACCTACGGTTGTATTAGTTCTTAAAAAATATTATATCATTAAAAAATCCAGGCATATGGCTCTCTTGATCCTTTAAAATCCTCGCTTAAAGGTCTGTTGGGCCTGGATTTTTTTCGTTTTTCTTCTTAAATATACTGAACCGGTTCAGTATATTTACCCTAACATATATTCACATTCTAAAATGATACATATAGCTAACAAATCAGCTGCATAATAATAACACCCATTACTTAAAAACTCGACCTTCAGAGTGATTATGAAATTTGTAAATATTAAAATACATTTTATCCTCTTAAATAATTTTACAAATTCTGTTGTTGCTGTTGTTACTTTGTAACGATTTATTTGTCCATCATTGAATACAAATGACTTTAATATTAACTTTATTGTTAATATAACATTAATTTGTTTCGGTCTGCCGTTCGTAGAAAAAGCCATTATGCTCAAACATGAACGAGCGAACGAACGAATGAACCCAGAGTGCGTATGAGTAATTGAACCCATACATGATTCGATCGTAAGTACCATTGTGTGTATGAGTAATTTCAAAATTTATCTATAAAGCCCTTTAACAGAAATTTTTTATTGATTTCTATTTAAGTATTTTACAATATTCAATGAAGTTGAAGAAAATAAACAGAAATAAATCTTTTCGTAGGAAAACGTGTTTAGATTTTAAAATTGTTGAACAATTGCTACAAAATGCCTGGTGAATTTAAAGTGAATTTAAACCATTACACGATAACACATACATACATAGACTCATAGGCAGTTGTTGAATATTTTAACCATACCGGATGACAATTGAAAATCATAGGAAAAACAATAAAAACGTATAACTTACTTCGACAACTGGGGGATTTTTTTTTTTTTTTTGTCTTTACACCCTCTTTATAACCCTTAGATGTGTGTTTTTTGTTTTGTTGGTCCCCCTCAAGTTAAGGAAGCGGAAGCCAATCATACACAGGATTGGCTTACGAAGCCAATAAATCAATGTTTTGCTTGTTTGCGTGTAAGTGCCTGTGTATATATATGTGTGTGTGTGTTTGTGTATCCAGCAATCAATGGAAATCATTCGAAATTTTATGTTGATTCTTTCATTGATTGGCGAAGGGAAAGTTTAATTTCTTGCTGAAATTTATTTTAAAGAATTTTCATGAAAATTGAGAAATTGTTTGATTTAGTCATGCTGTGGCCAAAAGAAAAATTTAATTTTACTAAAGTTGGTCCTTGAAAAAATATCCTTTAACAAATCCACGCCAGTTATGGCCCTTGAAAAAATATCCTTTAACCAATACAAGCCTGTTATGGTCCTTGAAAAAATATCCTTTAACAAATCCACGCCAGTTATGGTCCTTGAAAAAATGTCCTTTCACAAATCCACGCCAGTTATGGCCCTTGAAAAAATATCCTTTAACAAATCCACGCCAGTTATGGCCCTTGAAAAAATATTCTTTAAAAAATCCACAACTGTTATGGTCCTTGAAAAAATATTCTTTAAAAAATCCACGCCTGTTATGGTCCTTGAAAAAATATTCCCTACGCCTGTTATGGTCCTTGAAAAAATATGCTTTAAAAAATCCACGCCTGTTATGGTCCTTGAAAAAATATTCCCTACGCCTGTTATGGTCCTTGAAAAAATATTCTTTAAAAAATCCACGCCTGTTATGGTCCTTGAAAAAATATTCCCTACGCCTGTTATGGTCCTT
>NW_026874513.1:0-16192 GCF_032173495.1 Musca vetustissima
GTTATGTTTATTTCTGATCATATTTCTGTATGATTTTAAAGACTGAAGGGCGCCAAAATCAAAGAGACGAACACTTGTTGATAAGAACTATTGGGCACAAATACTAATGAATTTCGCAATCTTAAGCAACTATGACAAGTAGTGAAAAGGAAGAGGCAGGAACAAACATGTTTTTTCGGAATGTTTGGATCCAAGAGGAAACGGGGAGAGAATATGTACGCCCTAGCTTTGAGTTTGATGTTTATTTCTGATCATATTAATACCAATGTGTTTATGTTAAATCGAGCATCGTTTGGTGTTGTGCATGCGTGGAGCTAACCGAAATGGTTCAATGTATCCCACAGGCAACAAAATGTTCTAGAGCTTATATCTAATACGCGGCAAGTAAATGTATAATTTGTGGATAACATATGTTAAGAGCTGATAATGGACGACACAAAAGAAAAATCTAAAAATTCAAATTTTTGGTCAAGTTATACGCTCTTCAATAGATAGATGAATGCAAAATACGCTTTGTATTCGAAATGTACGAATTGTACCCTTTAAATTGTTGTTGAGACTTGTAAAAAAGGACCTAAAGAATAATTAAAAGTGCTTTTTTCGTCGATATTGCATTTGCTTTTGTTGATATTGGACTTTTATTTTTCGGAAAGAAAGTACTGTATCTCCCGAATGCAAGGATGTAGCGATGTCAAATTTTGCTCATATCCTATAAAGGATAGTTATATTAAATCTGTGCACAGTTCTATTGGGACGGGTAAAAATTCGGGTCACAAAGGGTTAATAAGGGAAAATGTGTGTATAAAATGTAAATGACATCAGAGATTTGCACTTAAAATATAAATAAATTAACATTGTTCGCTGATATATCATAACAACAGAAAAAATGCCATCTATTGCAATTTGTTGACGTATGAGTTGCCGTATATTTATACTTTTATGTCTTTGGTTTATAATAGGTTAGCAGACCCACTTATTAAATATGTATATCAAATGGTTTAGCCTGTAGATAACGGAGATTAACTATAATATTAATGGAATATGTGTTTGAGAATTATGTAATGGAAATAAGAGAGTTTTTTTACTGTGTAGAAGTACTTTCTGTAAAACCAAAAAGATGTCAGAGACTAACAAAGTGAACAAAAGTGATTTTACGCTGTTCGAAATTTCAGAGTCCATGATACTAAAAAATACACAAAATGTACACTTTTATATATTGTGATATACAAGAATTGTAAGAAATTAGTTTACATAATTATTCGATGTGTAGAAAAATGATGATGAGTATTAAACAGTGGTTACCCTGCCTCAACCTCACAAATTTTGTTGTTGAAAAGTATATATATATATATCATTTCTAACAATTTAAAAGAAAATCCTTTATTTGGCAAATATGTGGTATAAATAAAAAATGTTTTGATATATGCGAGGATTTATTTGTTTAATTTACAATTTACACCCACTGTGTTAATGAAATCCTGTACAATGTAAATGTACTATAACATACATTTTGTACGATATATTGATTTAATTTAATTTGAAGAAAGAAGTGTTTTCACGAAAAATTTTGCGGCAAGACTTTGGTAAAAGGAGATTTCAATATTTGAGAAAAAATTAAAAAACGACAAAAATGGTATTCAAAACGTAATGGGAACTATAGCATCATTTTTACAACAATGTTTTTAAAGTTCTAGCTACATTTAATTTGATAATTTAATTTGAAGAAAGATGTGTTTTCACGAAAAATTTTGCGTCAAGACTTTGTTAAAAGGAGATTTCAATATTTGAGAAAAAAATTAAAAAACGACAAAAATGGTATTCAAAACGTAATGGGAACTATAGCATCATTTTTACAACAATGTTTTTAAAGTTCTAGCTACATTTTCAAATCAAATTAACTATAATCGGAAGCACTACGCTTATGTTTATTCCGCAATATTCGTAATATATAGTCTTGCATGTTATGGAGAATTTTGTCCACTGGCGATTTTACTTGAGGTTTTTAAGTTTGAACTTCCAACGAAATTCTATGCAAAGTGTTCGGATGATTCTGAAATTTATATTTTCACATACTTTTTCAAATCATTTACAAAAGTAATATTGTGGAACTTTATTAAATATTGGTTTTCAGATGTACATTAGAGTGTAATGGTGATTTTGCATAGAAGATGATAAAGTAACGAAACGTCTAATGTATAAACTAATATAAAGCATACACTGATATAGAGCAAAGGATTATCAATGCAGACATTGTATGCATACGAGACGTACTTTAAGGGTAAACAAAATTTTATCAAACATATATGCGAAAAATATAATGTATTGTTTCCTCAGTTTCATCGGTAGCAATTTCAATGTTTTCATAGGTATTGCACCTAATAAGCAAAAAATTATTTGTAATTTTAATGCATAGTAATATTCATTGTAAATAAAAAATGTCATCAACTGTCATATTTTTGGCAGGCAACTATTTTGAATTATAACGTATTTTGTACAATAAAACCTGTAGTTTAAACTTGCGTTTATAGAATTATTATATAAAACCCCATTCCACGTTCATAATTAATATTATGAACTTAAAAATGTCAAAACCTGTGGCGTAGTTTGGGTTCAATGGGTTTTGGTCGGTTGTTATAACGTGAAATGGGGTTCATTTGGGTTTGGTGTGGGTTTCGTCTAGGTGCGTTATGTTGATTTATGGTACATCGTGTACATGTTTGCCATAGGTTCATTTGGTTGCGTTATAAATTACTCATTTACAATTTGTCTTGTATATGAACGAACAAGTATCATTTTATTACTGAAAATACTCGTATTTTATTAATTTTATTTATTTTTATTCATATATTTAGTTACGTTTTATATTGTCATATACATAAAAACACTCTACAAATCTATGAAATAAATAATATGGCAACACTAATTTATTAGATTATATCAATAACAAAAGAAATCTCTATTTATAGAGTATAGACATATCATGTCTTAGTAGTATACAGAGACCATGGAAAACGAACAGTTGTTAAAAAAAACTTGTTCATTCAATGAACTGAAGAAAAAATTCGAAAGCATTAAAATGGGAGAGGATGATAGAACGACAGAACTAAATAGAGCATTTAAACCCATAACAGACGAGCTAAAAAAATTAGTTCAAATAAAAAGTGAAAATATTCCTAAGTATTTGTTTGAACTACTCTTCCATCAGAAGCCAACAAATTATGATGCTTCCGAACTGGAGATTTATAAGAAAATTTTATTGGACTCAAATGCATACAAAGTTGACCATAAATCTAATGAACGAGTAAAATCAAACAGAGGCTACAAATTTAAGAATATTATAAAACAATTGGTTGGGGTACACATAGTGGAAATGGCTTAATTAAACTCAACCTTGCAAAACCGGAATATAAACATTGGAATGATCCAAACGTATTAGTTGAAAGATTGAAGTTGTTGCTGGAGTTACAACAATCTGGACATACTGATTATACTAATGAGTTAGTTTCTATTATTGAAGAACTACGAGAAGCATACTTAATATTGTTACGCTCTTGGATTTTACTTAATTCCGTGTAGACGTTGTTTTATTTCCCAATACAGTTCATACTAAATAAAACGCGGGTTCTTTCTGATTACGAATATTACAATGATTTTATTGACACAACTTTACTTTGCACGTTACTTTACAGCTTTACGTTACTCGACTGTTTCAATTCGCGATCTGATTCACAACAGACTAACTGCCTCGCCATTTCCCCTATTTATATGAGCCTTGCCTGTCGCTACAGAAGTTTCTAGACGATCTGGTAACACCTAGATTACGAACAATCCACCAATGCAACAAACACATACAAACTTACATTGAATGAACAATAACAACAACACATATACAGGCGAGGGAGTAACAAAGAAAGAGGAATTAAGCGATCATCAATGATGACGTTTAACAAGAATTGTACGTCAATAACAAAATAGAAAATGAAAGAGGAAATGGAAGGATGTAGAAAAATCTATACAGTAGTTGTTGTTGTGAAGTTATTCGAATAAACTGCGTAGTAGAAATTTACGTTACAATTTAAATTCTTAAATTAACGGAATTCATCTAAATTAGCTTAAATCTAAAGTTATATTCGTAACAATATTGTATACCTTTGATACATTGGCCTACAACTTCCTGAGCTCAGTCGATCACGGATGCTGATTGACAGCTCGGGTATTGCCTCTGCAAGTTCCCTCTGCGGACACCGCAGAGCGTATATACCAAAGGGCAACGGTTGTTGTTGGTTTGCTCCCCTTGCTTGACACTCTCTCACTGGAATATGCGTATGTATATGTAGCTGTACAAATACAAACATCATTAAAATCCAACGATCCTCTGCGATCCACGTGAACCTCTGCGTTCACTTGCTTACTAACTCTTGTCGAGTTAACATCTACGTGTTAGCACTAACAGGCCTCTGACGCCACCACACCAAATTATACAAAGGTAATTTATTTGTTGTACGAAAAGAAGAAGAATCACCAATAAAGCCAATGAATTGAATATTATATTAATCACTTGTGTTTTATTTCCTTGCTATATCTTCTCTTTTCTTTGCATTTGCACCACACGCGCGTATCACCATTAACTGCTTGGGAGCTCTCGTTGTCGTTCGCATCCCCCCTCTCCCTCGAGTTAATTATTTGGACACACCCTCCATCAGCACGGCGAGGAGTAGAGCAAGTCTCTCGCCTAAACAAATATATTAAATCTAATTCGTCAATTCTAACACATACTATATAATAATTGATAAAGACAACCCTTTGTAATTCATCTATAAAATTCAAATAACATGAAGAATACATCGCATAAAATTGTATACATGATGATTGACATATTAGCCTATTAAAAATATGTATTTTCTAGACCTTTAAGTATTTTATGATGTACAATTATTTTGTAACTAGCAAAGTGCCCGCTACTTCGTATGCGGAAAAAGAATACAAAAAATATTTCATATGGTATCGTAAATACTATAAATTTGTTGTACTATAGTTTGCGATTTAATACTCTTCATATACATAAGCACTATTTTCCGAAATATCTCTTACTTCCATTAAACAGAATAAAACCAGTAAGGAAAGTAGTAAAGTACCCCATGCAGAATTTCGTGCAAGTCGAAAGATATATAAGGACTTTGGTACACCATTTACGTTAAATCCGACGATGTTATATATGGGAGCTATATCTAAATCGGAACCGATTTTCACGATGTTTAACACACATCGTTTTAGACGTAATTCAGCCCGCTGTGCCTAACTTCGTGTAAATCGAAGTTTGGTGCACTATTTACCTAAAATCGGACTAAAATATATATGGGAACTATAACTAAATTTGAACAGATTTTTCCCAATTTCAATAGGGTTCGTCCTTGGGCCAAATATGTGACGTATGCCAAATTTCATCCAATTGGGATCATAAATGCGACCTGTACTTTGTTTTCAATTTAACGTGGACCGACAGACGAACGGACGGACATGCATAAATCGACATAGAATGTGATTCTATGCATATAATGTGATTCCGTTGCCGAAATCGAAATGTAGTGCATTTGCTAGTCTATTTACTATTCGTACAAATCAATTCGAGTTTCCATAGTTATCTCTATAGCTAAATACTGCACTTCAACCGTAATCTAAATTCCAAATCGCAGGATCCAACCAAATCCAAATGATTGCAAATATAGTACCATCATATTATAAGTAAGTATTTCTAAAACTACATCAATCATACTCTCCAACAGTAATCTTAATTCTACCAAAGTCCAAATTTAGTACTTTTCGTACTCATAAGTACGAATTTCCAAATATACCTCAATCCTTATTTCAAATTGTAATCGTAAGTCAAAATATAAGAATTACAGCTCTGTCTATTCATCGAAAACCAAATTGTACCAGATTTGGTACCTTTCGTACCCATATTCCAAACTTTATCAAATCTACACTCCCACAGTAACCTAAGTTGCAACTTTCGGGATTCGAATTCTACCCGTTCACCAATGTCCAATTTGTACCAAATTTTGTGTTTTTCGTACCCATAAGTACGAATTTCCAAACTACCCCAGTCATGTTCTCCAATAATAACCTGTAGTCCACATTTAAGTAATTTTAATCATAAATTTCAGGATCCCATCCCTATCCGTTCACATAAATCCAAATTGAAGCATATTTAGTACCATTCAGTACTTTTCGTACTTTAAGTTTGAATTTTCAACACTGTCTCAATCCTCTACTCTAACAGTAATTTTATTTTCAAATATAAGTTTTCTTTATCTCAATCTAAATAAACTTAGTACCATTTAGTAGTAATCATGCGTTTTCAAAACTACCTTAACCTGACAAATTTTCAAAACTACCGACATATTTCAAGCCTGCTCTCAAACAGTAATATTAATTTAATCAAAATTTCAGGATCTCAAACCAATCCATTGGTACCATTTAGTACTTTTCGTTTCTATAATTAAACTAAGTCAATCCTACACTTCAAAAGTAATTTTATTTCCAAAATTCTGGAGTCCAACTCTATCCACTTAATCAAGTTGTACCAAATATAATACCATAGTACACATACGTACTTTGCTTCCGTACCTTAATTCTATATTCTAAAAGCAACCATTATTCCAAATTTTAGGCTTCCAGCTCTCTCCGTTCACCCAAATCCAAATTGTATCATATGTAGTGCCGTTTAGTACTTTTCGTACACACAAATGCGAATTTCCACAGATGTCTCTATAGCTCAATCTTCAACAGTAATCAGAACTCCAAATTTCAGGTTTTAAGCTCATCCGTTTAAGCAAAATCCAAATTGTACTATATTTTCGTCTGAGCGATGATCTGTCAGTCACTCACTCACTTAACACTAAGCTCTTTTAAATATATAGATTACATTCTATGTATAGCCAAACTTATTTCTTAATTAGGACTTGTGGCTATCTTCAAATAGTACTAACTGTTTTATTTAGAATTTTATTTATGTACAAAATTATGGGTAAAAGTACATATCACAACATATAACACGACTATCAGAATGTTACATAATATTTATTATAAATAATAATAAAATACGAGTATGTTCACAAAATAATAAAATGATACTTGTTCATTCATATACAAGACAAATTGTAAATGAGTAATTTATAACGCAACCAAAGCAACCTATGGCAAACCTGTACCCGATGTACCATAAATCAACATAACGCACCTAAACGAAACCCAAATGAAACCTATTTCACGTTATAACAACCAACCAAAACCCATTGAACCCAAACTACGCCACAGGTTTTGACATTTTTAAGTTCATAATATTAATTATGAACGTGGAATGGGTTTTTATATAATAATTCTATAAACGCAAGTTTAAACTACAGGTTTTATTGTACAAAATACGTTATAATTCAAAATAGTTGCATGCCAAAAATATGACAGTTGATGATATTTTTTATTTACAATGAATATTAGTATGCATTAAAATTACAAATAATTTTTTGCTTATTAGGTGCAAATCCTATGAAAACATTGAAATTGCTACCGATGAAACTGAGGAAACAATACATTATATTATTCGCATATATGTTTGATAAAATTTTGTTTACCCTTAAAGTACGTCTCGTATGCATACAATGTCTGCATTGATAATCCTTTGCTCTATGTGAAAAGTATGTGAAAATATAAATTTCAAAATCATCCGAAAACTTTGCATAGAATTTCGTTGGAAGTTCAAACCTAAAAACCTCAAGTAAAATCGCAAGTGGGCAAAATTCTCCATAATATGCAAGACAATATATTACGAATATTGCGGAATAAACATAAGCGTAGTGCTTCCGATTATAGTTAATTTTATTTGAAAATGTAGCTGGAACTTTAAAAACATTGTTGTAAAAATGATGCTATAGTTTCCATTACGTTTTGAATACCATTTTTGTCGTTTTTTAATTTTTTCTCAAATATTGAAATCTCCTTTTAACAAAGTCTTGCCGCAAAATTTTTCGTGAAAACACTTCTTTCTTCAAATTAAATTAAATCAATATATCGTACAAAATGTATGTTATAGTACATTTACATTGTACTGGATTTTGTTAACACAGTGGGTTTAAATTGTAAATTAAATTGCATATATGCCAAATAAATCCTCGCATATATCAAAACATTTTTTATTCATACCGAATAAAGGTTTTTCTTTTAAATTGTTAGAAATGCTATATATATATATATCTACTTTTCAACTACAACATTTGTGAGGATGAGGCAGGGTAACCATTGTTTATGGTGTTTCTACACGATATGTATTTTACATATGTGCTGTCACTTATTTCATCCATATGTAATTATGTGTGTCAAAATTAGCGGCGTACACAAAACATTTATTTTTGTGTTCAAATCGGCATATGTATTTTACATATGACATAACCTATAAACAAAAAAAATCACTTTTATTTTTTCTTAAATCAACATATTTACACCTACAAACGAAATAATAATTTGTAATTGTTGCCTTTTCATCCTTTTCTTTGACTTGCAATTGAAATATTTTCTTCCAACAATGTGTTTCATTCAAACAGCTGATTTCCTTATGTTTCACATACGAAAATAGAGCGCGTCCTATTCGGAAAAAAATACATATGTAATTGCATATCGTTTTGACACATTGAAATTTCCGTATGTTTCACATGACGAGTTCGATTTCCATATGTAAAAAAGTGACAGCACATATGTAAAATACATATCGTGTAGAAACACCATTAATACCCATCATCATTTTTCTACACATCGAAAAATTATGTAAACTAATTTCTTACAATTCTTGTATATCACAATATAAAAATGTACATTTTGTATATTTTTTAGTATCATGGACTCTGAAATTTCGCACAGCGTAAAATCACTTTTGTTCACTTTGTTAGTCTCTGACCTCTTTTTGGTTTTACAGAAAGTACTTCTACACAGTAAAAACTCTCTTATTTCCATTATATAATTCTCAAACACATATTCCTTTAATATTAGAGTTAATCTCCGTTATCTACAGGCTAAACCATTTGATATACATATTTAATAAGTGGGTCTGCTAACCCAATATAAACCAAAGACATAAAAGTATAAATATACGGCAACTCATACGTCGACAAATTGCAATAGATGGCATTTTTCCTGTTGTTATGATATATCAGCGAACAATGTTAATGTATTTATATTTTAAGTGCAAATCTCTGATTTCATTTACATTTTATATACACATTTTCCCTTATTAATCCTTTGTGACCCGAATTTTTACCCGTCCCAATAGAACTATTTTCTGCAAAATTTGACATCGCTACATCCTTGCATTCGGGAGATACAGTACTTTCTTTCGGAAAAATAAAAGTTCAATATCAACAAAAGCAAATGCAATATCGACGAAAAATGCAATATCGACGATTTAAATATTTTGGACTGTATACACAATTTGGTACTTTACATATTTTTGCATTCATCTATCTACTGAAGAGCGTATAACTTGACCAAAAATTTGAATTTTTAGATTTTTCTTTTGATATGTGTCGTCCATTATCAGCTCTTAACATATGTTATCCACAAATTATGCATTTACTTACCGCGTATTAGATATAAGCTCTAGAACATTTTGTTGCCTGGGAGATACATTATATGTATGATATGATATGTTTGAATCTCCCTAAATGTGTTTTCATACACTATTTTTTCCAGGGACCGAAAATAACAGTTATTTTTTAAAATGTGAACAAAAAAATCTTCATGTTAGAGACATGGAACACTAATAGTGTCATATACCAATAGATTCGTACTGAGGAGCCCATTGAGGATATTGAGTGATCTTGAGAAAACACTCTCAGTTCCCATGTTAAGGATTATTTTTTAACGGAAAAAATAAACGTTGATTTTTAACTGTTAAAAATGATTTTTATTTTTTCCGTCAAAAATAAAAGTCTTTTTGCGATTTTTATTTTTTCCGTCAAAAATAAAAGTCTTTTTGGGACTTTTATTTTTTCCGTCAAAAATAACAGTCTTTTTGGGACTTTTATTTTTTCCGTCAAAAATAAAAGTCTTTTTGGGATTTTTATTTTTTCCGTCAGAAAATAAAAGTCCTTTTGGGATTTTTATTTTTTCCGTCAGGAAATAAATCTCTTTTTATGTAAAGAAGTTTATACAACTTGTAATCAGTTATAAAATTACAATTTATAAATCTCTGCCCTTATTACAATAAGTGTACACATAAGTAATCAAGATCAAAGGTAAAAAATATTTGTTATAAATTTTTAAAAAATAGTCTAGTGTACCAAATCATGAATATAAATTAAAGAATCATTCCCCTGACTATTAGGTCAAAGGTTATATAACTGGTACCAAACTCTATATGTTTATTTACGTAAAAAGACTTTTATTTTCTGACGGAAAAAATAAAAATCACAAAAAGACTTTTATTTTTGACGGAAAAAATAAAAGTCCCAAAAGACTTTTATTTTTGACGGAAAAAATAAAAATCATTTTTAACAGTTAAAAATCAACGTTTATTTTTTCCGTTAAAAAATAATTAATTAAAGTGGATTTTTTTTATTTAGGTCACATAATAACAGTTATTTTTTACCTGATTTGATATAAGTTATAACCGTTACGGTCCCTGATTTTTTTCAAGTCTTTTATGGTTTCTTTGTCTTCGCATAAACGTTTCAATTTATTAAAAGTTTCCCTGAATGCAGTAAAATATATATTTCCCTTTTTATCGTAATTTCGTTTCGTTTTCCTTTTAATATTTCGATTGTTTAATTGCATTGCTGCTAATCTTGGTTTTACCTAAAGTTCATTGACACATTAAAATAAGAGGAAAAGTGGAGAGGAGCTAAGCACATTATGCTCCTCTCCTCTTTTCCTCTTGAAACCAAACATTCCGATTGTCAATAAAATTCCGTAAATTTGTTCCTGCCTCTTCCCTTTTAACTTCGTATCATCGTTGTTGTTTTTGTTGTTCCCTATGATCCTGATAAGGCGGCGCTAGATTGGACCATCCGGCTCGCTGGCGGTCACAGGGTCAGGTTCTCAACCATCCATTCTAGCCCAACAGGATGAACATGAATATCTCTTGTCTTAAAAAAAACACTCTCAGTTCCCATGTTAAGGATTATTTTTTAACGGAAAAAATAAACGTTGATTTTTAACTGTTAAAAATGATTTTTATTTTTTCCGTCAAAAATAAAAGTCTTTTTGCGATTTTTATTTTTTCCGTCAAAAATAAAAGTCTTTTTGGGACTTTTATTTTTTCCGTCAAAAATAACAGTCTTTTTGGGACTTTTATTTTTTCCGTCAAAAATAAAAGTCTTTTTGGGATTTTTATTTTTTCCGTCAGAAAATAAAAGTCCTTTTGGGATTTTTATTTTTTCCGTCAGGAAATAAAACTCTTTTTATGTAAAGAAGTTTATACAACTTGTAATCAGTTATAAAATTAATCTCTGCCCTTATTACAATAAGTGTACACATAAGTAATCAAGATCAAAGGTAAAAAATATTTGTTATAAATTTTTAAAAAAATAGTCTAGTGTACCAAATCATGAATATAAATTAAAGAATCATTCCCCTGACTATTAGGTCAAAGGTTATATAACTGGTACCAAACTCTATATGTTTATTTACGTAAAAAGACTTTTATTTTCTGACGGAAAAAATAAAAATCACAAAAAGACTTTTATTTTTGACGGAAAAAATAAAAGTCCCAAAAGACTTTTATTTTTGACGGAAAAAATAAAAATCATTTTTAACAGTTAAAAATCAAAGTTTATTTTTTCCGTTAAAAAATAATTAATTAAAGTGGATTTTTTTTATTTAGGTCACATAATAACAGTTATTTTTTACCTGATTTGATATAAGTTATAACCGTTACGGTCCCTGATTTTTTTCAAGTCTTTTATGGTTTCTTTGTCTTCGCATAAACGTTTCAATTTATTAAAAGTTTCCCTGAATGCAGTAAAATATATATTTCCCTTTTTATCGTAATTTCGTTTCGTTTTCCTTTTAATATTTCGATTGTTTAATTGCATTGCTGCTAATCTTGGTTTTACCTAAAGTTCATTGACACATTAAAATAAGAGGAAAAGTGGAGAGGAGCTAAGCACATTATGCTCCTCTCCTCTTTTCCTCTTGAAACCAAACATTCCGATTGTCAATAAAATTCCGTAAATTTGTTCCTGCCTCTTCCCTTTTTACTTCGTATCATCGTTGTTGTTTTTGTTGTTCCCTATGATCCTGATAAGGCGGCGCTAGATTGGACCATCCGGCTCGCTGGCGGTCACAGGGTCAGGTTCTCAACCATCCATTCTAGCCCAACAGGATGAACATGAATATCTCTTGTCCTAAAAAAAAACACACACAAAAATAATTACAAACATAAACCAGCTTTGATAGGGGAGTATTGGTGTTGCTACTCCCACATTTGCCCTCCCTTCCATGGTTTCCAAAGTGTCCTCTCATTATTTTGTTGGAAACCCCACAATACACACACACTCACCTCATCACCTTTTTAAAGAATATCCCCTTTACAAACAAATTAACACAGATTTAGTTTTCAATTATAACACTAAAACATATTGGACATTTATTGAATAATTTGCCTTAATACTAACGTCGATTATTATTCTTTGTTGTTTTTTCTCTTGGCAATTGAATTCCTAACACTAGTAACAATAATATAATTTTAAGGATGTCTTTAGGATACTCCTAGAAAATTTTAGAGGGGTTCTGAGTTGCTCACTTCTTCAGCAGGTTGATTGATTGACAATTAATTTCCTAACCTAAGGGACTCGCTTAGACTGGCTGTTCTTTTCGGGCTCTATTGCCTCGATATATTAAAAAATGAGAATCTCGCTATCGTCTTCCAGGAATATAAAGAGCTTCTCAGAAGATTAACCTGGCGTTAAAAATCCTTACAATATCACTTTTCTTCTTACAAGCTAAGACAATCACATAGACAACACATTAACACACACAGGTATTTTTGCTGCTTTTCAACGTCACTTCTTTGTAAAAGATGTCAATTTTTTAAAATTTTCTCTGGCAGATTATCTGCTGGAGGTTCGGTTCAGTGACCGCCAATCTTATTAGATTCGTCTTCGATCGAAATAGATACCCACTTATATTAGGTTACCTTGGGTTGTTAGGTTATCTTGGGCTTAGTTAGCAGTTACCCTCGCTATTCACTCCTGGTTGTTGCAGCAGAACAAAGCAAGAGGCCCAACGCAATTGCTGTCTTTAAATTTCTTTCAACGGTTCCAGGAGTCAGTAGCCTGTACGGCCAAAAGGAATCACTGGCCTCTCCTGCAGTATATCGGGGGCCAGTGAAATGGTTTTTGGGAATTTTTACGTTTTTTTCCTCCACACAACCACACAATGTAAAAGAATTTAGGTTTACTATATTATCTGCGAGGCAGTTAATTTTTTTGAAACTTTTATTTTTCAAGAAAAAATAATTCCTTGAATGTAAGGTATGTTGGCGGCTCTTAAACTCCTTTTATACTCGCATCTATTTTCCACCATTTTTCTTGATTTTCCAAGACATTTTGCTACAAATACTTGAACAACATAAACTCCAAACTAGTATACCTTACTAAATGTTGCAGTCGCAAGATTGATATTTTTGTTAACCGTCACCCACTGAACATACCCCGTCCGATATGGTAACCTCCTACTCGTACATATGGTAATCTCATGTGTTTTCAAATATGGTAACATGTCTTCTTCTTCGTTCTCTTTCAGTTTTATCATTTTTTTGCGCCGCAGCAATATAAAAGCAGAGATGAAGGTAAGTTATAATTAAAAAAAAAATAATGATGTTTTCATTCATATTTTTTCTATTTTTAGGCTAAAAGAGCCGTCGGTAAAATAATTAAGTGGACCCCACGCAACAATATGTGGCCCCCTTTTCGCTTGTAAACATTTCGGTAAGCTCCGCGCATGCCCAACACTCAACAATGCTCGATTTAACATAAACACATTGGTATTGATATGATCAGAAATAAACATAACTGCGCCTGTCTCTTCATGCCTCTGACCATTTCTATCGCTGACCATGTTGTTGTTGTTTTTCCCTATAGTCCGTATTGTTTGTTTCCCATATTTGTCCCCCCTTTCCCCTTGCCACATAATTGCCACCCTTTCCACGCATGCCCAACACTCAACGATGCTCGATTTAACATAAACACATTGGTATTAATATGATCAGAAATAAACATAACTGCGTCTGTCTCTTCATGCCGCTGACCATTTTTATCGATATAATTGATGCATGTTGTTGTTGTTATTCCCTATAGTTTGTTCCACATATCTGTTCCCCCTTCCCCTTGTAAACATTTCGGTAAGCTCCGCGCATGCCCACATAGTATGCCATTCCTAATATTCTTAAACCGAACGGACACACACACATTGCCATACTCAAAACAGTTTGCGAACCGAGACACACACACACACATACAAAAATTGTCATACTCAGAACGGAGGATCACACACATACATAAATTGCCATACTCTCCTGCAAGCATTTGGAAGTTAGTTTTATCTTCCAAGAGAAAAATGTGTCATTTTCGTAACTACCTTTTCTTTAAAAAAGCGATTTACAATAACAAATGTAGTGCACCGTTACATTTAACTTCTTTTAGTATATTTTTGTTTACTTCACTTCTATGTAAAAGCGATAGTTTACAGTTATTCTCGAATTGAGGAAATTAGACAAAATTAAACAGGCTTAGTTTATTCGTGAATTGCGTTGAGATCGGTTATATTGTTAAGTTGAAATTAATTGAATGATTTTAATTCTCCTAAGGAAAAAAATAAAATATAGAATGTTATATTGTGTATGTGCAAAAAGTGAAATTTTAAAGTGATATTTAAAATAAATAAAATAAAAGTGGTATTTAAAATAAACAGTTAAATAGTTATTTTTATTTGTTAGACCTTTGTGATGAATTGAAGATTTTTACGTGTTAAATTTTACACATGCCATGAAATGAAATCGAAATGTTTTTATAATAAAAAAGTAAAAAATACTACATAAAATCAAATTAGTGAAATGTAGACATATCCTTGAACATAGACGAAGACACTTGAAGACTTAACGTGTTCGCCCAAGTAAAGAAACAGCTACTTAAATTCTGGTATAGCATCGTCGGTGACAATCGCTTTGTTATCGAAAATTATAAAGTTCACGGGAAGAGTTGTACCACGCCTGCGTTACTACAAACTTTATCGCCTGAGTAACTTTTGGTTGTAACGAAGAAAATCCTCCAAGGTTGTATCGCGGGCGTGGTACAACTCTTCCCGTGAACTTGATAATTTTCTGATAAGAAAGCGATTGTCGCCGACGATGCTATGCCAGAATTTAAGTAACTGTTTCTTTACTTAGGCGATCAAAAATGCTTGCAGGGTCAGAACAGAGGATCACACACAAACTATTTGTAAACAAAAGCGCACGTGTTCACACATACACGGACGGACAGACGAATTGTTTACTGTTGATACTTTAATGAGTTTTTGACCATTTTAATGACTTTTGGCTAATCCTTTTTATTTTAAACCCTACATCCATATTCTACTAAAATCCATTAAAAATGATCTAAAAAACCAAAAACAGGTGCAGAAAACAAAACATTATCTTATCCATAAATTATTACTTATTCATAACGAATTTTGAATTTAATTTTAAATATAAATTACCCGATTTTGACGATATTTATATTTTAAGTGCAAATCTCTGATTTCATTTACATTTTATATACACATTTTCCCTTATTAATCCTTTGTGACCCGAATTTTTACCCGTCCCAATAGAACTATTTTCTGCAAAATTTGACATCGCTACATCCTTGCATTCGGGAGATACAGTACTTTCTTTCGGAAAAATAAAAGTTCAATATCAAGCAAATGCAATATCGACGAAAAATGCAATATCGACGATTTAAATATTTTGGACTGTATACACAATTTGGTACTTTACATATTTTTGCATTCATCTATCTACTGAAGAGCGTATAACTTGACCAAAAATTTGAATTTTTAGATTTTTCTTTTGATATGTCATACACTATTTTTTCCAGGGACCGAAAATAACAGTTATTTTTTAAAATGCGAACAAAAAAATCTTCATGTTAGAGACATGGAACAC
>NW_026874514.1:0-16338 GCF_032173495.1 Musca vetustissima
ATTTACTGTGGTACCAAAAAATAGATTGGTTCGAAAATTGGTCTTACTCTTGGCAAGAGGAAACAAAAATTTTATATTCCGATCTGGATATTCACTCTTGGTTTCTGGGCGGACTCCACCAAGAATCGTCTTGCCAATATGGTTGTATGAAAGGGTTTATTTGTTTTGATGTTGATTTTGGAAGTTGCGTTTGCCTAAAATTCACTTTTGGTTACTAAATGTTTTTTTTGTCACATTTTAATTGTTATTACCTCGAAATAGATTAACTAAGATGAATATTGCAATTTATGGAACACTTTGGTATAAAAATAACTTGAGGGAATTTATTGATTTTAAAGTTTTTAGCAGATTACGATGAGTGTTTCACGATCTGGTTCCTTAGAGAAATTTTTTTATAAAAAGGAAGATTTTTTCTGATCGAAAAGCCATCAAAGTTAAGTTGGCTGCTGCGAAAGTGTATAACAAGAGAAACATGTAAAATTGGTATCGATTCACATTTATCAAGTTGCCAACCATTTTCAGTGACATCGATTTTTATAAAAATTATTTAATTGTTGAAAAATAAAAACTTTCTACCAAAAAATATGCGTAGAATGCGAATATCAAAATGAAAATGGTATTTTGGCGCTTTTTGATAAAATAATTAGAAATTATTCTTGGAGCACTGTGAAGGTTCATTACCCAAGACACGAACCTTCAATACTCTTCTCTATTCACCATAGCTATCGAGAACAACAAGTTATCAATGAATCGTAACTATCAATGAATAGAATATTAGTAACAGAGAGAATAACAAAAACAAAACAAAAAAGTTAATTTGTTAGTTTTTACAAGTGAAAACAAAATATCAATGATATTGTAAAAAATTTAAAGAGATTGCTCAAACATTTGTTTAATCCAGTGAGTATTGTGAAAAATAAGAGATTTCTGCTCTTCTATTGAAGATTTTGTTTTTGTTTGCAGTTTTGCTGATTTTAATGAATGGAAAAAATTGGTGCTGCATACATGGCGGATTAAAGTGGAACCTTATTTAAATTGGATATGTACCTGTTTAATATTAAAAAAATTTGGTGATTATGGCTTTTTTCACAATAGTTAAAGTAGAAATATGTTTGTAAATATGAAAGCAAGTAACGTGGCATAAATGATATTAATTTTGTTGTGGTTATGTGTAAAACGTCCCCTACAAACCTAAGCAGCAATTGGGAAGTAACAGATCTACATTGTAAACCATTTTATTTTATATCTTAATTAATAAAAATACAATTTTTTTATTCATTTTATTTAATTTTTATTTATTTATTTTTTTTATGTTATGCTATTTTATGTGAAATTTTCGTTTTATAAAAAATTTAAAATTGAGTTCTTATCTCTAATCCACATCGTCATGATAATTCACAAACCTTTTAAGAATATTAATTGCGATCTGATTTCAACAGGGTAGAGACATGCAATTTCAAAAATATATATGTGGGAAATATTGCAAATTTGTTAACATAGCTGAAACCGAGGTTCACCCCGTTATAACTCCGGAATTTTCAAAGAACTTGAGAAAAATTGAATATTTTTGGATTTATCGATCTGTCGTTGCATTTATGACACTGACCTCCAAAGTTTATTTGTGTGGAAGTTGTGCCTACCTTAATGTAAAAACAGTAAGAAAAGTTCCAAACGGAAGGGCCGCCTATATGATACCATAGTATACATGCAAGAGATGCTAATGTATACAATATCTTGCAGAACAGATATCCTGATAGAACAGACATATACTCTTTAGAGTACCATTGCAATAGAATCGGCGAAAGTATGTGTGTGATCTACATAGATATTTGAAACAATTAAAAAACCCATACACATACCATTCTGAAATTTATGAAACGTTGCATGTCATCGGATTATTTTGTGTGCCATTTGTAATAATGTATGTGAAAATAAATCTACACCGACTTTCGCAACTTTAACATAATTCTAAACACACCTCTGCCAAATTTCGTGTAAATCGATTAAACATAGGCTACTCGGTGCAGCTTTTATATAAAATATATCTAAATCTTAATTCTGTACGCTGTGCAAAATATTGTATGAATCGCACAATCCTTGCGAGTTTGGTGCACCATTGACAAAAAATCGGACGAAATTATATATGGGAGATATATCTTAATCTGAACCGATTTCAACAAAACTTCGCATACTCACCAAATTCAGTACGCAGTACAACATTTTGTTTCAATCGGACTAATATTGGGTGTTTGGTGCACAAATTAGATAAAATCGGAGGAAATAAATATGGGAGCTATATCTAAATTTGAACCTATTTTTCCAATTTTAATAGGGTTCGTCCTTGTGCCAAACAAATGGGCTATGCCAAATTTCATCTAAATGGATCAAAAATGCGATCTGTAGTTTGTTCACAAGAATACATGGACAGACGGACATGCATGAATCAACTCAGAAAGTGACTCTATGCATATTCTTAAATAGAACCATGTGTCTATTTCATTTCCTTTTGCCTGTAACAAAGTTATACACAAAGACATAATACCCTGTACGACAGTATGGTGAAAGGCATAATTAGCACTTCACAATTCCCAAAATGTTTTTAAAATAATTTAGTACAATGTATATTTTGTGTACACCCTTTACCCACAGTATTGTATTTATTTTTACATTTCATTGTAAAAAATAATTGCAATAATCCACTTATGTATTTTGCAAAATGTAAACAAATATTGAAAACATTTTAACAACAGACTGGAAGTCGAACAATACTCTGCAAGACAACAAGTTGCACAAAAATACAATTGAATTACATTATAAATGCCACAAGTAATAAATACAGCCATTTAGATATTTTTTAAATAACAGCTATAATAGTTTTATAAAATTTTGAAGGATGTAAACAATTTTAAGTAGTAACTGAAAATAATTTGACTACTTTAGAAAGGATAGTAAAAAGTGTTTATTTTGTAAACCATACACCCTAATGTATAGAATAGAGAAGTGTAGACAATATTAGGCCCAGCATATGAAAGGATATACATATATATCATTTGTACTATTTCCTTAGAAAAAAGCTAATTTGGAGAATGCAATGTACATGTTGTGACAAATATGTCGAGATAATACTAACATTAATGTATTTCCATACAATACCTTAAGTTATGGCTATAAAAAGTATTAACAATTTTTAAAATTTATATTTTTATTAAAAAGTTTTAATATTTACCTACATTATTAACATGCATATATTTTAAAATTATACATGCAAATTAATGCATATATTTTAAAATTATACATGCAAATTAATTCGGCAAACTTGGCAATTGTTTCAATGGATTTTGTTCGTTTATATGAAAATCTCGCTGTTCATGTTGTACACATCGTATGTATTAGTCCATTATCAATGGAATTTTTTAATATTTATTTGACCACCACCATGAGTTGTTCGTTAGTTGATATTAATCACAAGGAATAGGTCGTTAAAGTACGAGTTGTAAAGTTTGAATCGGACATTCTATTCGCTTTATACTGGATTTAAAAATGTTAACACTTTGTGAGGGAAGAACCAGCAGAAGTGGACCGGTAGGTCTCATCTTCGGATTTAATCTAGACTTGATAAAAATATTACGAAATGCAAAGTTTTTTTGTTTACTTAATAAAAGTTTTTCTACTTACTTTAGTGTCAGTTCAATTTGATTCTTTTTTCGGTTTGGATATTAAAAAAATAATAGAACAATTTTGTAAAAAAAAATAAATGAAAATAAAATGTAAAGGGTTCAATGTCCAATTTGCAAATGGACAGAAGTAGATATCACAAAAAATAACATGCTTTTCAATAAGTTCCTAAGTGATAAAAGCCCTTAAGTAAAAAAGAAAAATATTTGAATACCATAGAAGAAAGATAAACATACAAACTCATAAGCCCTGTCTGCAAAGGACACAAACATGTTAACGAATTGAACTTAAAAACAACAATCAAGGCACGTGCGTCTGCTACAACCCCTACCGGATGGATGTTGTGGACAAATAGTAACCCCTTTTTATTTGAACAAATTTGAAAACAATGAAGAATTGTTAATATTTATTCGGATTTTATTTGAAAATAGTTTTCATTTAAAGAAGTGGTATTTATTTTTCTTAGAAAATAAAAATTAAATTGTTCTTCAAGATATTTACATTATTTTCTCAACAAATAATTAAAAAGTGTTTACATTCAAAATTGAATTGTACGGTGAGCTGGGGACTTTAAAGTGCAAATTCTCGGAAAAGATTGTCATATCCAATTTAAAAATAAAAACATTTATTGCATGTAAATATTTGTTTAGTTTCTACTTTTTAATGACCAATTCATCAAGTGCTTCCTTGTTGTATTTCTAAAAAAAAATATATATCCTCAACACACAATGTCTGTGCGAGATGTGGGATAAGTGCTTAGCACTTTTAAGGGTATTAAAAGCATATCTCACATTAATAGATGAAATGAAGAATAGATGAAAAGAGTTCTAAAAAGAGCATGAGCAAGAGGTGCACTCTAGTCACTAAAATCTATTTTTACCCATTTACAAAAACTTTATATGCACATTACTTGGAGCTTAAAAAGGTTAGAGAATATGGCTTTATTGCAAGAAACATTCACTGGCTACCAATACCAGTTGAAGTTTTATGTGGCTACGGGAAATACCCTATTTATTCAGTTATTCTTGTTATGGTTAATGGTTTATATTAACCATAACAACTTTTATTTACTATTTCTTTTGAATCCACAAAATGGATAACCCTATTTGGAAAATATTTGCATACAAATATATATCTCTTGTCCTTTAATAAATACCTGTAACTGTCACACATCCTTGTTAATCTCAGCTGCAGACTTTTAAATCCACGTGGAAGATTTTCAAAAAGATATTATATACACAATTAAACATTAATATGACTTACATTGGCCCCATAACATTTATTGTAATTTTGATTAGATTTAATTACTATTAGTTTCAAATATAAAATGGAAATTTTGGAATATGTAAGTATTTATTATTACTTAATGAAATAGTTTTACTATACACTGGTACTGAAGTAAGAACCTATTTCTGCTTATATTCACAAAATTTAAGTTCAAATTGTAAATATACATTGAAATGTTTTAAAAAGTTGCCAACTGCCTCAATAATGCCATCTTGGCGCTGAGGCTTTACATAAAATGATTGTATCATAATAATATATAAAAAATAAATACATTACAAAATAAAAAAAAAATCATATAATATTTTGTTATTATGAAAGTAAAAATATTAGAACGAACATTTTTGTTAAGGTCAAGCTGTGACAATCACAGTACCAGTAGGTATTGTCGTATTTTTCTTCCACACATAAGTTACAAATGTCAAATACAATCAAAAAGGGCATAACGCAGAAGAAGAAACAAATTGTATTTTTTTCAAACATCACTTATTACAAATTGGACAATTTAATTGGAATGTAATATTTTTGTATTTATTGTTAAATATGATGGGGCTTTTTCATGTACTATACCTTAACTATAAAACAAAATATAAAAAATGGGCCAAAATAGAAAGGTATATAACGACAAAAATCTGTTAAATAAAATTAGATAAGAAACGAGAAACCACTTTGGTCTTGGACTTGGGAATAAGCAAATCGGGCAACAGAATTATGACGACATATACCCCTATTTTGATTTTAACGAGTCTAAGATGTGAAGTGGAAGACAAATTAAACTACACATGATTAATACCTTAAAACAACGTTCTTTTATTTATACACTCTCCACCTAGGGGTAGATGATTCATAGTTAAATTGTGTCTATCAAATGTTGATCCATCCATCCATTTTTTTTTTTTTTTTTTTTTTTTTGTTTTCACAAAAATTTATAAAATAACAACTACTTATTAGTGGGGAATGTATGGCATTATCCGCCGAGGGATAAGGCAGGGAAGACTATAGTTTCGGATCTCGCCACTGATCCTCATCAGTTCCATTAGTTTTTTGTTGGGATATTCTCCCCAGAAGCTATTAATAGCTTCTTTACAAAAAAACCTTTCAAACCCAAATGTCTCTTGTGACAATTCGAAGTTCTTACGTTACCAGCGATACGACCCCAATGAAAAGTTCGTTTCGTTGGCGCCTGACTTCGTGTTCAACAAGGCATTTACAGACAACTACATTACATTTCCCACTGCTATGTGTCGTCACTTTGTGACGAATGCACATAACGTTGTTGTTGGTATTGCTAGTTAAAGCAATAAACCAAACAGTATGACCATGCCTCGTCTACAACTTCAGTAGTGTTGGCGGGTTATTTGGGATACCATTTGTATTTTGTTTTTGCAAAATAGTCAGGCTTAATCCCAGTTTGTTGTTTTTATAAAAAACAACTATTTATTAGTGGGGAATGTATGGCATTGTCCGCCGAGGGGTAAGGCAGGGAAGACTATAGTTTCGGATCTCGACACTGATCCTCATCAGTTCCCTTAGTTTTTTGTTGGGATATTCTTCCCAGAAGCTATTAATAGCTTCTTTACAAAAAACCTTTCCATTATCCATTTTCGATAACTTAGTGTGATAAGTCTTGAATCGAGGCGGATTTTCGCATGGGTTTTGAAGACGGTCCAAATTCACAAAAATTTTTCGTGGAAGAGATGTAATGAAGCGAATGTCCAGTTTAATCCACGTATGACGATCAATTCTGTGTGGTACACACACAAAACGAACAAAGGAAGACAAATCGTTGTGCAACAGGCAGTGCAAGCTATCGCTCCAGTTTTTAAACCGATGAACATGCAATTGACTTGGGTTGAACTTCTATCGATTCATACATATCTGTCAATCTGAAGGTATTTCAAAACGGAGTTCAAAGATTGGCTCGCAAATATGGCTGTTGTCCACGATTTTGAACATTCCTCATATAAATGTGTCTTCTCATTTCCAATATCTTGGATGTCACAGGTCACATGTTCAATATATATTAAGAGTTGTCTGGGTGTGTTGTTGTGCAGTGGATGCTTTGTTTCAGCACAACTATTATTCCACAAATTGCGAAACTAAACTTTAATTATCTATTTTGTTTCAATACCGTCATTAAACTTAAATCAGCTTTTCGCAAAAAAAAATATTTAGCACGCAAAGCAAATATTAAGTTATGGTATCCTAAATAACCATTCACAAACAGCTTGTAGACGTTGGATAGAAGAGTTTATACAAATAATAATTGATTAACTTTAACAACACCTGTGACCACAGAAACACAAACGATAACAACATCATCAATAATAATTGTAGGCTATCATCAGTCTATTGATTTAGTTATTAACGCGGGCATTGTTTGTTAAACACTTACCTTTTCAGGCTATTAATAATCCATTCGATAATTTGGATATACTGCAACAGATGTAGATCTAATGGATTTATAATAGTTATGGTTATGAAATCTTTATCAAATTATTGTATTTGTAAAAAGAAAAAAAAAATATTCTAAAGCAAAAGTAATTAAATGCCACCCAACTCACTAAACGAAAAGTCATGTTTCCAATAAACCCCTCCGTGTATGTGTAGTACAAAATGAAAAAGTTCGCTGTTGCAAACATAAATTTACTGTGAAAAAAATTCATTTCGGGGGGGCCTGGGCCCCCAGGGCTCCCCCCTGCGTACGTCCCTGGACCCATGGTTCCTTTTGAGAATATGCATAGAATCACTTTCTAAGTCGATTTAAGCATGTCCCTCCGTCTGTCTGTCCATGTATTTTTGTGAGCAAAGTACAGGCCGCATTTATGATCCGAATTGGATGAAATTTGGCACAGCTCATTTGTTTGGCCCAAGGACGAACCCTATTGAAATTGGGAAAAATCGGTTCAGATTTAAATATAGCTCCCATATATATTTTCGTTCGATTTAATGTAAATGGTGTACCAAAGTCCCTATATATCTTTCGATTTGGACGAAATTTGGTATAACGTACTGAATTGGGCCAAGAGTGATGTCTGCCAACTTTGGTGAAAATCGGTCCAGATTTAGATATAGCTCCCATATATAGTTTCGTCCGATTTCATGTAAATGGTGCACCAAAGTCCCTATATATATTTCGATATGCACGAAATTTGGTATAACGTACTGAATTGGGCCTAGAATGATGTCTGCCAAATTTCGTGAAAATCGGTCAAGATTTAGGTATAGCTCCCTTATATAGTTTCGTCCGATTTCATGTAAATGGTGCACCAAAATTCCTATATATCTTTCGAATGGCACGCAATTTGACATAACGTACTGAATTGAGCCTAGACTAATGTCTGCCAAGTTTCGAGAAAATAGGTATAAATTTAGATTTAGCTCCCATATATAGTTTCGTCCGATTTCATGTAAATGCTGTACCAAAGTCCCTGTATATCTTCCGATTTTCACGATATTTGGTATAACATACTGAATTGAGCCTAGATTGATGTCTGGTATGTTTCGTGAAAATCGGTCCAGATTTAGATATAGCTCCCATATATAGTTTCGTCCGATTTCATGTAAATGGTGCACCAAAGTCCCATATATCTTTCGATTTGCACGAAATTTGGCATAACATACTGAATTGGTGCTGGAATGATGTGTGCTGAGATTCCTGAAAATCGATTCAGACTTTGATATACATATTTTCGTACGATTTAATCTATATAATGTACCAAGTTCCTACGTTGCATAGCGTTTTGAATTTAATCCAGAATAATGTGTGCCAAGTTTAGTGAAAATCGGTTGAGATTTAGATGTAGCTCCCTTATATTATAGATTGATTTTAAGTAATTGACGCACCATGGAACAAATATTTGGCTGATAAGAACAAATCGTACTGAAATCAGTATAGCCTAACATGTGACAAGTTTCGTTGAAATCGTTTCATATTTGGATATAGCATTCATATATAAGTAAATTGTGCATCAAACTCCTCATATTTGTTAGATTGACATCAAATTTTGCACAACGTACAAAATTGATTATGGAATAACGTAGTTGGTTTTTCTAAAAGTACAGACCTAGCCCAACAGATGACCTTTAAATATTTGTTTGAAGTCGATTTACATACTTTTGTTCCATTGTAACAAACGAATGACATGTATATGGATAGATCTAGAACGTTTCACATGTAGATAAATATCACATATTTTATTTCATACAATTTCATGAAATTGTTGGCCCGTCCGACTTTACTACTTTCCTTACTGGTTTAATTTGTATTATAGATGCAAACTGAGACTGCAAACAAGAGGTCAATATACAAATGTTTGTTCCAAAGTCAATTGCCTTTGTTGGTCACTGACACCAACCATAACGAAATCTCCAAAGACAGGTATTGTTAATTAGCATAGCAATGGTTTTATTTTTATTTGAAACTGTCTGTCAAGTTTTGCGCGAAAGTCTTCCATTAATTATTTAAAATGTCTGCCATTCAATTGTCTAATTATTACAAATTTATGTTCACAAAGTGGAATTCCAAAACAATTAAGTGTTTTGAATTCTCTCATTAAATATAAATTAGACACGAAATTTAAAAATGGTTTTAAATAGCAATTAAAATTGTTTAGAAGGTGTAGTATTGAAATTCAATATTCGTAGTAGGAATGTTGCTTTAAATGAAAACTATATTGATAACTTCGACATATGTGGATATTCTTAATGTTTTAAGTCAGTTTTTGTCTTTCGATTTTAAGTCAGTTTTTCTCTTGCGAGTCGAGTTTAATGATCGTTGTAAAGCACCTCATCACGCATATTGGACTATGTGGAATTTTCATTGCAAAACTTCGATCATTAAGCTCTCGAAAGAGAAAAACTGACTTAAAATCGTTCAAATGATCTTCGTCATTGCAGGCAAAACTCAAACAACAACAAAATTAAATCAATATTTTTAATAACTACCCTCGGATTTTCGCTCCACTCAATTTAAACGATAACCTTCGGATTCACTTAATTTTGATGTCTAACATCAAAAGACTTCTGACACGTGGATATAATTCTTAATTTCCTTTCGCAATTGTTAGAATTGATTTGAGTACTACATAAAAATATGTTATCAATGAAATAATTTTGTCTGCCTTTGTACATTCATCCATCTGTTAACACACAATCTTATGACAATTGTGTATTATGGGGCGTATAATGAATTTTGGAAACTCGTGTCATCAATTATACGCCAACATGGACGGGGTTTACATGGTAACCAATTATCTGCCTTAATGCATTCAATTGAATTTATCTACCGCTTTCTATGAATTCTTATCAATACGAAAAAGTACCAAAAAACCCAGTCAAGCGGAAATGAAGGCCATAATATGGTCGATGATTGAGGAAAATATATATTGTGTAACTTATGTGGTAATTAGTTTACTGTTGACATTCTAACGACGTAAATTAAAAGGTGTATTAAGTTGAAATCTTTAATGCGTATAATTTCACGGAGGTCATATTTTGTTAGATATTTCTTAGTTCTATTATTCAATAATTCCGTGAGAAGCTGCAAAACTATTACTGCCATAAATATTACCATAGTCGTTATCATTAATATTGCACTGAAGCCAAATAATAAACTTTTCCTCTCCTCAGTTATACATTTTTAACATATGATTTAATTTCATTTCCAATTATTTATATACAACATATAAGAATATTAAATTTGCATAAAATGATTGCTCCTGACTGGTGTCAATGAGCAGCAACTTGTATGTTTTCATTTATAATCCCACAAAAATATTAAAATATGTTTCCCAATTGTTTCCATATAATATTGTATTGTATAATATTGTATAATATTTGGGTGTGTCAGAAATTAACATATATTTTATATTCGGTGAAATTGAATAGACAGATAATAGGATTAGAAACCTAGCTAGGTATCAGACGATTCAAAGCAAATGACTGAATACGATGTGCATGGAACATATATATGAAAAACTTGATTGGATTTGTTGCGATTTTTTCGGAACAGGAAAAAATGCAACATCGAGTAAAATTAAGTTTAAACGTGGTTTTTTATTTGCTTTTATAAAAATATTTAACTTTGGTAAAACGAATTTGGTTAGTTTGAAAACTTTTACTTGAAATAATAAGCAGCTTAACAAAAGACATATATTAGTAGCCGCTATTTTAAAATCAATTACAATGGTCAATGTGTTGTACTTTTATGGCTCACTACTGTATTTAAAAACCAATTAGGAAAGTAGTAAAGTCGGACTGGGCCGACTATATGATACCCTTCACCATTTTAGGTATATATTGTATATATGTATCCTTACAATTGCATGTAAATGTTCCTCCAAGGAACATACTCATGTCTTTCTGCAACCTATGATAAATTTAATTTCATTCGGGCAGATTTAGAGTCGTCGGCGTACCATGGGACAAATTTATGGAACATGATTTATAGCTAAATTGATACACGCTATTCGGTACGCCGCAATATTAAAAAGTTAATCTCAACATACGTTCGAAATACAATGGCTGCACCAATTTCAACAAAGCGCAATAACGTAATTCAAGTCTCAATTTGATACACGAATAATTATGTATATGTGGGAGCTATATAGAAATCTGAGAGAAATATCGAAATCTGAACCGATTTACACGAAACTCACTACTGGTCATTCTAGAATCAATTTAGTACGCTATACCAAATTTCGTGCAAATAGAAAGATATTTAGGGACTTTGGTGCACCATTTGCCTTAAATCGGACGAAAATATATATGAGGGTTATATCTAAATCTGGACCGATTTTCACGAAACTTTGCGCACAACATTCTAGACTCAATTTCGTGCGAAATTTCGTGCAAATCGGAAGATATTTAGCTACTTTCGTGCACCATTCACCTTAAATCGGACTAAAATATAAATAGGGGCTATATCTAAATCTGAACCGATTTTCAGAAAAATTTGCACATATCATTCTAGGCTTAATTCAGTACGCTGTGCATAATTTCGTGAAAATCGAAAGATATTTAAGGACTTTGGTGCACAATATACCTTAATTTGGACGAAAATATATATGGGAGCTATATCTAAATCTGAACCGATTTTTTCCAATTTACATAGGGTTTGTCCTTGGGCCAAATGAATGAGCTGTGCCAAATCTCATCCAATTCGAATAATAAATGCGACCTTACTTTATTTACAATTTAAAAGGAACCATGTGTCTATCTCGTTTCCTTTTGTCTGTTACAAACATATGCACAAAGACATAATACCCGGTACCACAGTGTGGTGAAGGATATAAAGAGAACATACCACAGTCCCTGCCAACTCACAAACTATAGGGTCATCCTTTTGATAAACCCCTACGTGTATGTGTAATAAAACTATAGAGTGGGAAATTTATCAACCAAGACGATATGCTATCATATGGGAAACCAAAATTCCAAATTAATTCGCTTTAAAATACCTAAAATATGTCGTGCTGTCAAAAAAGAACAAAATTCAAAATGCTGTTAAAGAAGATAATTTATCCCCAAGAACACGATATTTTTAATAATCTTAAAAATGCGGCTAGGACCATCTTAAATATTTAAAAATTATTAAACAGGAATATTTTTACTAACAATTTTTCTTTCATCGTCCACATTAAATCATTTAAACATCATTCATTAGACCACATACAATTCCAATAAACATTTCTAATAATAAACCAAAATACAATTTACCAATGAACACATTTACTATTAAAAATAAATTGAGTTTACTGATTCGTAAAATTTAAATTGTCATCTAGCATTACAAAAAATATATATTACAACCGATACCAAAATTAGCCATAACATACCGTCAACGATGTTTAATTGGATTTGATAATATTCGTACACACATACTGAGCAACATGTTGATTTTATTGTAAAATATTTTCTAAATTAAAATTATTATTATTTCATATTTGTGGCAGAAATACAATTCAAATATAACCAATATTTGGTTGTGGTTTTGAAAACACTATCACACGTCATTCACAAAAATTTAGTTCAGTGAACAAATTGTTTAGAAAACCAATTACATTGTTTGATACATTTAATAAAGAGATTCAAATATACTGAAAAAATATTACTTTTAAAATATAATATAAAAGCCATATTTTGTTTTTGCAAAATAGTCAGGCTTAATCCCAGTTTGTTGTTTTTATAAAAAACAACTATTTATTAGTGGGGAATGTATGGCATTGTCCGCCGAGGGGTAAGGCAGGGAAGACTATAGTTTCGGATCTCGCCACTGATCCTCATCAGTTCCCTTAGTTTTTTGTTGGGATATTCTACCCAGAAGCTATTAATAGCTTATTTACAAAAAACCTTTCAAACCCAAATGTCTCTTGTGACAAATCGAAGTTCTTACGTTACCAGCGATACGACCCCAATGAGAAGTTCGTTTCGTTGGCGCCTGACTTCGTGGCATTTCCCACTGCTATGTGTCGTCACTTTGTGACAAATGCACATAACGTTGTTGTTGGTATTGCTAGTTAAAGCAATAAACCAAACAGTATGACCGTGCCTCGTCTACAACTTCAGTAGTGTTGGCGGGTTATTTGGGATACCATTTGTATTTTGTTTTTGCAAAATAGTCAGGCTTAATCCCAGTTTGTTGTTTTTTGTAAAGAAGCTATTAATAGCTTCTGGGGAGAATATCCCAACAAAAAACTAAGGGAACTGATGAGGATCAGTGGCGAGATCCGAAACTATAGTCTTCCCTGCCTTACCCCTCGGCGGACAATGCCATACATTCCCCAATAATAAATAGTTGTTTTTTATAAAAACAACAAACTGGGATTAAGCCTGACTATTTTGCAAAAACAAAATACAAATGGTATCCCAAATAACCCGCCAACACTACTATAAAAACCATAGCCAAATCGCCACAACGAATATGCTTTCAAAACCATATCCATATAATGAAATTTGTCACAAACAAATTGTACACATATTGCACAAAAATCTCACATTTTGGTATTTCCAGATAAGACAGTTGACAGATAGTTGGTAGTGAACTCATTTTAACAGTGTTCATAAAATAATACTCAATATTGACTGCTAAATATTTATGTTTTGGTTTTCCTAGGGCTCCTAGGAAATGTGTGGTTTTCGCGGTGGTATACAATTGCCAAATTTAACCATCATTATATTTTTACATTTAAATAACTTCACCACAAATTAGCTATCAGCGAGTATGAGGCTTTCATGTATGATATTTATAAGTTTTAGTTTTGTTCATTTGCTTTTCTTTCCTCTACCAAACAATGATATTGAAGATAACATATATGCTCCTTGTCATTTATTCAACATCATTTTTGTTGAAAAGAAATAATAGTTGTGTTTCACAATTTTCCATTGTTGAGGAACGGAACCAAAACATTCAAGAATACCTTGAGAGCACTTCTATGAAGTACAAAGGATTTACATAACGAGAATTTTCAACCAATATTTTATTCCAAATGAACAATGGTGCAGCATGTTTTTCATTCTTGTTGTTCATTGTTTGATAAGCCTTGTTATTCACAAAATAGTGTATGAAATAAGTTTGAGTAAAGGATATAATAAAATTATTTTACCAATTATATAATGCCATTTTAAATCTATGTTTTCAAAGATTGTAATTTGACGCATTATTCTTATTAGATGGTTAAATATTTTTTTAGAAAAAAAGAAACAATGTTTTCTTAAACAGTTGTATTTAAAACCCACCATGCTATATGGCTCGAAAATGCTCTTTTCATGTCGATTTTCTGTTTTATAAGATTTACTTTATTAAATTATTTTTTTTCAAGTGAAAACGAGAATGACATTACCGTCCAAAATATAAAAACACATCGCTTTAATTTTGAAATCTTGAAAAAACAACAAAAACAAAATAATAAAAAACACCACTTTAAAACTAATGTTCCGGTGCAACGAAACCATTTGCATAAATTTGTTGTCGAGGTTCTGTTATTTAATTGACCAGAAGTTCAAAACAAAAACATCACCAAAGCAGAGATGATGCCTACTCTTGGCCTTCGTAATAACAAAAAAAAAAATACTATGTAGAAAATTTAAATGAAAAGCACATTTAAATATATTATTTTCCTTGATTTAATCTAAGAGCCATTTTTATGTTCATAAAATGTGAGTTGTTTATTTTGTGGGTAAAAACAGAAATCATCACATGAAGTACTTTCAAAATAAACAAATATTTAAATGATATAATAACAAAACATAATGGGTCATTATGAATAAAGAACATTTTTGAAGAAATCAATTCAATTGAACATTCGTTACCAATGTCATAAGATGTTTTGTATTGCTTTGAAGCAGTTTTGCTCAGCCCTTTACGTTTACATGACAACAACCCACACGTATTCTCTCTCAATTGATATTTGCCGTTTGTTAAGCATAGGCGGGAGAATAACATACAAATTCAAGTTTATGAGCATCACTGCTCTGAAGTATAAAGAATACTACAAAAGAAAATAATATTGTTATTTCCAAACCGAACGTTCGTAACACCAAAATGATTTTTATTAGGTTTAATTAACGATAACAACCATCGTAATTTCTGTGATAATTTTAAAAATGATTCAAGGCTTGTCCATGATCTGAAACTTGAGGGGACCTGCTTCCTCGATTAAAAAATTGTTTTTTTATATTTTATTTAATTCGAACACTCAATACAAGAAATAAAAGAAAAAATAAAAATATTAAAATCCGAATATAGTTCTGCCAAGTATTGATTAATATATAATCTTTCAGGCGGGCAAACCAATTGGTCTCTTGGATAATTTGCACACAAAACATATGCCAACTTAATACCTGTGTTCAATTCGACTACATTTCCATGAATTTATTACCTTTATGCTGTTTGAAAGGACATATACATACACACACCCATTCGAAATCGTGGCTCAAAGACTCAAAGCATTATCACCTGAAAATGACCAATACAATATCCATTATCCCCATTACGGAATCAACATGAACATTTGCAGGAACAATTAAATTTTTTGAACATATTTTAAAATTGACAAATGTATTTATATAGAATGTAATGATTTGAATTAATATAATTTTCAATAATAATGGTAAAGCAATTAGTCAATTAATCGAAGTTAAATATATGAGGGTATTCTAAGATGTTCTCCTTTTTTGTGATTTTCACCAATATCTAACTGTAAAAAAATTCTGATAACTTTTAATGAAACTCAATTTAGGAATTCTAAATTAAAAGCAAATGATGTTGTTGAATGTTGAATGGATATTAATTACAGTTTCAAACACAGTCATACTATTATAATACAAAAAGTTAAAGAAGGTAGTTAAATGGGGGGTGGTATTATCTAGAGCCTAACA